>NW_026971099.1:0-55729 GCF_963678635.1 Symsagittifera roscoffensis
AAGTTACTACTTATTGGCCGCCCCTGGATGAACATGTTCGTTCGAGTTTTGCAGAAAGTTGCAAAAATTAGAGTCCTTATTTACAAAATTTAATCAATTTTCATGGATTTCATGTACAAAAAATAATCCATTATATTGAAAATAAAAATGGATTATAATCAATTATAATGGATTATAATGGATTTGAAATTTTCCAAAATAATCGATTATAATCGATTAAAAATTGATTACGTGGTCTAAATTTGACATGATAATCGATTGTATAGACAACATTTTAGTCAACGAAAATACATTATAATCGATTATTACCCATGAAACTTCGGTGCGGGTTACGCTCAAAACTGAGCTAATATTATCAACAATTAAAATAAATTTATAATTTTTTTTCGAAGATTTTGTGTTGCCAATTTATTTACCTCGAAAAAAGGACTCACATCTGAGGTTCCAGTCTTTGTTTCTGCTATTTTTCCCCACCAATCTTCCGTCGCAGAATGCTTTTGCCTCAAATTTTATACCTTGAATTGGCTTTTTGCTATTATTTTACATTGATGATAATATTTTCCCTGAAGCGCTACGACAAAATCGTTTAACTGCTTAGAAAGCATTCGGTTCCTAAATTTTAAAAAAAACAGACAGTTATTTTTAAAAATCGTCAACAAAAAAAAGTCAGAAGAAACAAAAAGATAAGTAGCCTTAACACATACAAAAGAGTGGTAAAAACATCAGAGGCTAACTAATGAAGAACAGATTTGAAGTGCTTACAAGACTATCTTTATCAAAGCAAAGCCCTGAAAATTTTGACTGGCACTCAATTGATGTTGATTAGTTGTTTGACAATTATTCATCAAAAACTTACAGTAGACTGTACGTTTTGTCAAATTGTCAAATTGTTTTATTTTTACCGAGATTTCAATCACCCAAAACTAAAAAGAAACGTTAAAGACTTCTTTGATCAGAGCGCTATAAATTTTAAGTTTCAAGAAATGAGCTCTTCCTTGTCCATTTTTTTAAAATTTAGATTGAAAAATTTTTCGAATGCTCTGAACTAGCTAAACATCATCAAATTATGGTTTTGTTGGATCCTTATTTGTCCTGTCAAAACTAGATGCAAAAGGCCAACGACAAACGAAGAAGATGGTCACTGAATACAACAAGATATAGCTTAAGAAACCGAGAGTGACGTTCTACAGTTTCAGCATATAAATTTTAAAGGATTCAACTATCCGGAAAAATCTTCATAAAATGGCCATAAGTATCTAAGAGTCAGAAGAAACAAAAAATTAAGTAGAATTAAAACACAAGAAAGGAGTGGTAAGGAAGATCGAAAGCTAACAAAAGAAGAGAAGATTTTAAGTGCTGAAGAAATATCTGTATCAAAGAAAAGCCCTTCAAGTTTCGACTGCCAGTCAACTGATATTGATTAGTTGCTTAAAATCTAATCAACAAAAAATGGTTGTAGCACAAGCACAGGTGCCAACGTGTTTTTGAAAAGCCCAGTCAGGAGCAGAGCTGAGATTTACATCAATCCTGTGGAGACACTTGTTATTTACACGACCGATGAATTTAGAATAACACGATAGATGAATAAGTACTTCAGAAAAGAAGATACACTGAACGAAACCAAAGAACTTATAACAGAAAAATAATTAATATTAGAATGGATGGAAAATAATAAACCTCAAACAAACAAAAGAAAAACACAAATAATGATTATCACGGGGTTTTTAAAAATTTAAAATTTTTACCTGGAACCATAACACGACAGAAATAAAAAGTGCAGTTAAACACCTGGGACTAATTTTGGATCAAAAGGTTGCCTTCAACCAACATATTGAATCATTCAGAAAAAATGCAATCGATTCACCTACACTTTTTATCAAACAAGACAGCTTCTCAGCTCATCTGTTCTCATTAGAAAATACTAGCAGTTTATACAACCAATATATCAATATGGTGTGTTGGTATACGAAGTTGCCAATCAAACCGCTACAAAAAATTTGCCAGTTTAAAATTTTTTTAATTCGAATTGCGCTTCGCCTCAAAAAAACACAAGAAATATGGAAAAAAAAGAAAAACACAGGAATGGCAAAGTGAACAACTTTATTTCAAAGCATGAATTAGACAAATCAATCGAATATGGTCACTATATAATTCTCTAATTGATTTCAATATGAATATCATAAAAGAAATTTTTAATTGAGCCTAAACAGTCTAAAGACAACCTAATACACAAAATCAGAGAAACTTATTCAATTGATTGCGACTACTTCAACAAATTGTTTTGGTGAAGAAGTATTGAGATATTTTCTCCAAGAAAATCATTGAACCAAAAAGCGTACATTCGAGAAAAAAAACATCGTTTTAGTTGAAATAAAACAAATATTATAAAATATAAATTTCAAGTCTGAAAACTGTTTTTTTTGCTGTTTTTCTTTGCTCGTATATATTTCTGAAAAAAATATATAAATAAAATGCAAAAAAAAGTGAAGAGTAAAGTTTCGAAATCTGGGTTTTTTTCTGGATAAATATTTCATTGAATAAAAAATTAGGTCTTTATAAGATAGTATTTATTAGAAAGATCTCGGCGCTTCAACAGGTTGAATTACTTTTTGCGCTTGCTCAAGTTGGTGCTCTTTCAACGATAAGTTTTCTCTATTGTTGGATAATCGCATAAATTGAAACAAATTTTTACTTAGGACGTCAAATACATTATTCACCAGCTCGCAAAATCACACAATGGTTCGCTGAGACCAGCACGGCTAGAAAGAGTAGACCTTTTTATATGTCCCTGATTTTAGCCCCATCAAAATATGTTGGCCAATATTAAAGCTCCAATGAAGACTGTGAAAATCAGCCCTACAATAAATACCTTTCTCCTTCATACGTGTTTTATACAATTCTAAGCGTAGGAGGATTGTCATTTGCACTGAACAAAAAGGAGCGCCGAGAGAATATCACGTTTGTTAGTAAAATTAGCAGCAAAAAGTTCGGACAGACAGAATTAATTAAAATGAGCAATCAGCGCTTTTCGACACATTTTTGCATGCAAAACCTGAAGCCGAACAACCTTGAATTTTTTGTCAGACCAAATTCAAAATGCGAGATCGTCGATTATCCCATGATTATGCTAGCCTAATTTTTAAATACTGCGATGAACATGCAGATTTTACTGTAAAACATTTCGACGCTTCGGATGCAATTGCCCGCCGTGGTTATAGGATTTGAGCGAAATTCGGATCTAGTTAACAATCTCCCCCCCCCCTCTATTGTATCTACTAAAGAATCTCCAGCCCTGTAAATAAAAACAGTAAACTCGCACTATAGCATTGTATGTAAATTCGAATTTTGCTGCATTCTGATTGGTCGAAAGTTCGCTGCAAGTAATCGTATTAACGATCTCCTCCCCTTTCTTGAAAGGGGGATTGTTAAGTAGATCCCGTAACTTTGCTTTATGAACTTTCGACCTTGTGTTTATTTCAGTTTTAATTTCCGTTGATGTCTAGACAGTTGCTCTTTTTAATTAATTTTGTCTGTCCGAACTTTTTGCAACTCTTTATAGAAAGCAGTGATTCTGTTACAATGCCAAAACTTTTGAAATTCTACTAAAAAAAACGTCTCAAACTTGTCAGTCATGATTAGACTTTTGAAACCAAGTTGCTAAGAAAAATTTCAGTGTCGAGAAAAGCTGGTCTGAATTCTATTGCTATTTAGACTCAAGTTAAGTGGAAAAAGCGAGTACTTTCTCTTGAGTTAGACAAGGAGCTCTTTCCATAAATAGCTAATAAGCCTGCGTGAAATAACTTTTCAATATAATTTTCAAATATTATAGTTTTCAGAAATAGTTAAGAAAGTATAAACTAGTTAACAAAATATAGAAAAAAACTATAACTTTTCGCTTTTTATATCAATTTGCAATGCTAGATATGGTCAAAACTCTGTGTTACTTGCAGATTACTGGTGATTTTATAATTCATTAATTAAGATTAGTTGGTGAGGTTGGTGTAGGCAGTAGCGGATTTAGAGGGGCACCTTCATGGATTCAACCCCGAGCGTACCCAATATTTTGAGATATCAATTTTTGGTGACGGACCCTATCAAATTTCTGAAGGCGGCTGATGGCGGTTAATTGCTGAAAAGCGGCTATAAAATTTCTGAAGGTGCCAATATATACTTACTATGAGGGGAAACCGTGAGCCGTAAAAACACGATTTTTCGACAAACTTTTCCAAAAAGTGCCTACTGTTTTTTTTCAAAAATTTGCCTGTGGCGCAGAAATTTCGACATAGGAGTGTCTTTTTAGTGATTTGTGAGAGCTCGGAAAATCAATTTGGTCGACCTAAAAAAAAGATTTTTTAGGTTGAATTTTTTTTTTGAAAAAGTGTCGCCTTTTCAAGAAAAATATAGATCCGACCCTGGGTGTGGGTATAGTCAAACCAAATGTGCACAGAGGAGTTTCTGACAAGGGTTAAAAAAGTTTGCGAAAAGTAAATCGCGTTGTTTCAATCTGTTGTATGTTTTGAAAAAACTTTAGGTTTCTAATTGTTGCAGCTAATTACAACTCAATGCTCTATATTTTCAAGCATCAACCTAAACAAAATGCAACAACAAAAAAGAAATGCACTTTTTATTGATTTTTTCATGCTCAAATAAAATCAATTAGATTTTTTTCGTCCAATGCGATTTCTAAAATCAATAAATTATTTCGTTTTTCATTCTTCCTGAGGTAGACCAAAATCTCTGCTCCACCAATAAATTATTTCACTCGGAATTTCTTGAGGAGATTAATAAGATATAGGTTTCTATTGAAATCCTTCGTTTAAGTTTGCATACATTTGTACGCAAACAGAAGCAGAAAGTCTAAAATTTTCAGGATATAGGGAAGTAATTGGCATCAAAAAACTTAACAACGACGGACGAAAACAGAATGCCAGAAAAAAAACCAAAGCCGGAAGAAACAGTTCCAGAAGCAAAAACAATGCCGAAAAAAGTTTGCCTTGATCCCGGTAAGTCAAATTGTTTAAGTAACTTCATTAAGTATCGCCGTTTGCAGGATCAGGATTGAGATACAAAAACAGTAGAACCAAAAAAACTTTTGGAAAGCCTGGGAAAATTACAATTAGTCATTTTAATCTGCGGTAACAACCTTGTGATTGTAATTTCCAAATAATCACGGTTTCAAAAAATTTTGAATATTTTTCTAAAATTTTATTCAAACGAGTTGACCCATCAAATGCAGATCAGTTGTTATTGTTGATGTTGTTGTTGTTATATACATGATGAAATCTTGAAAAGTTTTTATCGTTGCTTAAGGTCAACATCCACAAAACAACGCAGAAGAGAACCCAATTAACACAGCTCTTTTGACAGGCAGATATAATCAACCTGGTTAGTATTTTTTTGCATTAACCGCATTTCATATGAATCAATTCATGATTATACAGTGCTGATTTAAATTAACTGGGCAAAACGAGCTAAACTTTATATTTAAAACGCGTTTTTCTCAATTTGGTTTGAGTTTAGCTGAAAATTTATGATGACAAAACTTGCTTAAAATTTTAGCAGAATTTATATGGTGCAATTTGTTTTGCGAATTTCGGGCTCAAAATTTTACCCCAAAAATGGGTCATTTTGGCTTTTCTTAGTTAACCAAAAATTACGCCAAAAATACCCAGTCAATCACAGACATAAATATATCAACGTGAGCCTCTTACGTAGCCCCACAAACTTTGAGAAGGGTATATTCTCCAAAACATTGTATAATTTAATTTATTTTTGTTTGATAGACAAAAAAGGTAGTTTTATTACATAAAATACTAACTTTTTATTTAAAAACAATTTTTGAACAATTTGCAATTCATTTTTGAGAATTTACCCTTCTTAAAGTTTCTTGGACTACGTAAGGCGCTCTCTTTGATATAATTATGTCTGTGATCGACTGGGTATTTTTGGCGTAATTTTTGAGTAACTAAGAAAAATCAAAATGACCAATTTTTGGGGTAAAATTTTGAGCCCGAAATTCGCTAAACAAATTAAACCATATTAATTCTGCTAAAATTTTAAGTATGTTTTGTCTTCATAAGTTTTCAGCTAAACTCAAACCAATTGAGAAAAACACGTTTTAAATTTCAAGTTTAACGCGTTTTGTCCGGTTAATTTAAATCAGCACTGTATCTGTTTTCTTGATAATAAACGTGTTGAATGTTCTGAGAGATGACACTTTATCGATGAGCCCGGGCTGAGATGTTCGACTCATGATTCGACCAAAATGTTAGACTGATATCCGAATTAAGTCGGAAATTAAGACGGTCGAACGAAAACTTCATTTGAACTGCTAGTCCAACTGTCTAATTGGAGTAGTGCTGTGATTGAAATAGCTATTCTATATTTTTTTGGAAAAAAAAACAAGATTCATCAAGAAATTTGTCTGCGAAGAAAAAATTATATTTGACCCTGATTTCTCTGAAATATTGACAAGAGACTACTCTAATAACTCTAAAATTTGGACTATAGTTATTAGTAGTATTGTATCGTGTCCCGGATCCTAAGGGGAATCCTTCCTAAGGGGGGTCCTCACGTAAAACAAAATCCTAGGAAAGGGGTCCGTAATTTTTTGGAGGACCCTCATTCTAGGATTTTGTAAACGAAAGAAATTTTCCACCCAAAAAGCAGAAGACCTCCTACTTAGGATCTTGCTAAGCTTAGCTTAACAACAAGGGACACGATACAAATTTCTTTCTAACTCCAATTTTTGGGGTCCTAGTTATTGGTCCTGGTTAATTATATGAATCATATTAGTTGTTACATTTGTTTCGGGCAAATAAACTTTTGATCTAGTTGAAATTGGTTAGTGAAAGTAGAATTGACTTTTATGGTATATAATAAAAAGTCGCCGGCGATTTTGGTAACGTAGCTTAACTGTTGGCAGCAGTAAACTAATTCCCTAACTTGACCTATACTTTATGGTGAAAAGGCAGTAAATTGAAATAACTCTCCAAAGGCGGCGGCCGTTTCTGGGCAAGTTACAGCAAATGACAAATTTGCCAAATTTTGAAAACAGAAAAATCAAATTAGAGGGAACTTGGTGTTTTTAAGATATTGATAATTGATTTATACAGTTTAGAGGGTTTTCACCATACATAAATTTCAAAATTTCAAACCGGGGAAGAACATTATTCTGTGTTTCTCTAGAGGGGAATGGAAATTGCAATGGGGAAAGCACGAGTTGAAAAAGAAAAAAGGGAAAAGAAAAAGAAAAAAAATGCACCGAGCTTTTGTCAAACACTTGGTGCATTTCTACAAAACAAAAGTGTTTCTGGTAGTTCATTTGGTTAATTACCTCTGCAAACTGGACAAGTCTAAAAGTATCTTCTAGGTATCTTTTATCTCCACTGGCTGACATTTAGCAGTTTGAAGAGGCGTTGGAAAAAACATTGAATTAAGGAAAAACCGAGTTACTCCAATTGATTTAGAAATAATTCGATAAATGTATATGTCCTTTACACAAACTTATTATGAAAGTTCTAACAAAGAATATTTAACTAACTTTTTCGCATTTTTTGTTACATCTAATAACATTATGTGTGACGTTTCAATTCATTTGAGACCTTATGGTGTCTTAATTGGTATGAAAAACAGATCCTTGGAAAAGTACTTGAACGACTCCAAGTTTTTATGATTGCACGCTTTTTGCACGATGCAGCCGGATTTAAACATGAACTGATCAACAGTGTACAACTTACTGTTATAATATCTTGCCTGGGAGCTATAACCTCAGCTTTCTGGGCCATTCGAAGCGAATAGTTTTCTGTCTTTCCAATAACTTAAAAAACCAAAAGTGTAACATTGAATACCTTACCTGCACAATGTTATGCAGTTAGCTTTTGAATACTGACAGTCCTTAGCTCTGTCATGTGCACACCGCCATATGTCTACGAACCATCGATCTCAAATAAACTTACTTTTTCCTCTGCCTGAATAAAAATTTGAATTTTGAGAAATAAATAACTAGAAATTTGAAAACTTTTCAGCAGTCTCTTTTTAGTTTATGGCCTTGAATGGTTTCACGGTTTGGATAGCGTTAAATTGAGCCGTTCGGTAATTCAAGTAAAACTTGCTGACTTTCTGGTGTGCCTATTTATCCTTTATCAAATGATTTAATTACATATATATTTTCTGACATACTTATTTTTTCCTTATTCTTTTTTGTTCAAATACTTCCTCACATAGTTTATTACTCCATCTAACTTTTAAATTTTACTTTTTATTTAATTCTGATTTTCTTTGGGTATTTTCCTTTTCACTCGATTACTGTCAAGCTTTGATTTATTTTCATTTACTTAACTTTATTTTACTTAATGTACCTAATTTCATACTTATTTAAAACCTAAAAACTAACTTACCAGCACACTTTTTACTCACTTACTAACATACATACACTTTACACAGTTGCATACAAACATACACACATACGTGGATACACACAGACAGACAGAACAACAAGCATACATCACTTTACTTTGCATACCTTTACTTCTTTTACTTGATTCTTTTATTTTTTCTACGTGATTCGTTTTTACTCAAACCCACCTAATTATTTTATTTTGGTGGTTTTTCGTTTGGACTTGATGAATGAATGGCTTGATGCATGGATTGTTTGATGGAGGGAGGGTTGGTTAGATAAACGAATGAATCGATGGTTGGATGGATGGTTGAACTTCTGGGCTGATCGAAGACTGATAGAAGAATGATTAAAAAGATGTTTGGACGGATAACTTGCTGGATAGACAATAGTCAGCTAGATGATGCACAGCTAGATGGATGGATGGCAGGATCTATTAATGCTTGGCTGAATAGCTTGATAAACGACTGAATGGATAATTGGCTCGGAGGATGGATGGCAGGATGGATGGTTGGCAGGGTTCAACCATGCGTGGTTGAATGACTAAACAGTTATTTGGATGGATTGGTGAGTGGTATTTTAGGCTTCTGAATGGATGGATAGGTTGGTGGACGAGAAAATGACTGATCGCTGGACGTCTAGTTGAATAGCTAGACAGATCAATTTTTGGTGAACGGATAGCCGGGAGTAACAGGTTATATGGATGGATGGCTGATTGCATGGATGGACAGTTGATTAGATTAAAAATTTTTCGTTGAATACATATGTTAGTAGCTAGCTGGTTATTCAGATGGATGGAAAGATTAATGCCACATGGCTGAATGACTAATGAATAGATAGTTTTGTGGATGAATGGATGATAAAATGATTGGGTGGCTGAAAGGATGGACGATGAGTTGATAGATTGCAGCTGTATGGTTGGTTGGATGGATCAATGAATGAATAATGGCTCATTGTATAAATGGATGTATTGCTGCCTGGGTAGTTATATGGATGGGAAGACTGATGCCGCTTGGACGGATGGCTGATTGGATATTTGGCTTTGTGGATGAGTGGATAAAAAGATGTTTGGATGGCTGAAAGGATGAACGATGAGCACATAGATTGCTGCTGTATGGATAGTTGCATGTATCAATGGATGTTATAATGGTTTGTCGGATGAATGGATGCATGGCTGACTTGGTTGTTAGATGGACGGATAGATTGATGGCGCTTGGGTGGATGACTGAGTGGATAGATATCTTTATGAATGGATGGATGATAAGATGTTTCCTGTGGCTGAAAGATTGGACGATGAGTACATAGATTGCTGATGTATGAACGGTTGGACGGAATAATGGATAAATGAATGGCTCGTTGGATGACGCGATGGTTGGTTGACTGGTTATATAGTTGCTTGATGATTGGTTGAATGGTTGCTTGAAAGGTTAAAAAGATGGACGTTTTTACTAGCGGCGAATGGCTTGATAGATTGCAAATGGCTTGATAGGTGGCCAGATATTTGAATCTAGGACTGAATGTAAAACCTATGTACTACACTACTCTATGCTGCCCTGTTCTCTTTAGTCATTACTGTATACGTTATAGCTAAACATCCAAACATATCCAAAGGGCATTTTTACATCAAAAAGATGGCAAATAAATGTCACAAGCATTTAAATGAAGCAACAAAATTACTTATTATCTAGCAAGCAAAAAACAATTAGCAAACTTTCAAACACTTGTCAGACATTAGAAGATGACTCTTAAAAAATTTTTTTTAAAAAGCCTTCAAAAACTGACGAAATTCTGATTGGAGTTAATTGTTCAGCTTTTTTGTCATTAGATACTTGGTAGCACGTGTTGTTGCAGTAGCCTGCAGTGGTTTTGTTCTAAAGACGATAACATTAATCATATGCATTAAGTAGAATAATCAGACGAAATTTATAAACCTTCCTTCTCAAAATTTGGAAAAAAAGTATGTGATTTTAGTTTTAAGATGTAGCTTTTTATCTTTTAGTTAAACTTTACAGAGTACCACTGTTAAATCGAAGGGGTCTCCAGAGTCTGAAAACTTAATGATTAGGCTTTAAAATATTTATTCGTTTCAAACTCAATGACTTGACATTTGAGAGGTAATGAAGAGCAATAATAAGGTTACTAAGGGTAAAACTATTGATAATTTGTTTCGTAAAAGCTGAACCTTGTTACCTTATGCAATTAGGATGCTCACTAAGTTTTTAGAAATAAGACAAATAAATGAACGGAATCTTAGATATTTTTTTTGTTTTATCCAGTTTTTCTTTTTTTGAAAACAAAAAATACCTATTCGTTTTACTGTGTCAATTGAACAATTTAAAACAATCATAATCAATTCGTAACTTCGACAACGTACTAACATTAAATGATTGATTTCTGTTTGAAGCAAGGTCAACTGTTTTTTTTAATAGCGTTTTCAGTTCAAGTGTTTTGCAATTCTAGTGTTATTAGTTTCGAACGAACTTTAAAATTAAGTGATTCAAGGCACCAGCTCCAATCTTTTTGTAATCAAGCAATGAGGATTGATGTAAAATGTTTCAAGTTGTGAAATGGATATGAAACCTTGAGACGTCTTTGTTTTGGACAAAAACTTTGACTGAAGAATGAAATTGCTGAAAGTTTTTAAAAACAATTGATGTAGTTATGCTTTGCTTTGTTTATTGTGTTATCTGGCGTCAACCTATTGGTAGCTTGCCTTAAAATAAATGAGTGAACAAACTCAAAATTTACTTGAAAATAACTTTAAAAAGTTTCAGTTAATGGTTTAATGGTTGTATTTTGGATTATGGCCAAAGTAAAGTGATTTTGAGTGTTTTGGTGTGCAGTCATCTAATAAATTGGAGTTTTGTAAGTGTCAAAATTCGTAATGAAAAGACCCTTATAGAGTATGTTGGTTCATTTTTGTTTGAAGTAGCAGCATAAAAAGATTTTCAAGTTGTTTTTTTAATAAGTCAAAGCTTCCAAAAAGTAATAGTTCTGCAAAAAAATTTAAAATGGCTGAAAATAATAACCTTTTCAAATGAGCGTGAATTGTCCCATCTGCATACAAAAAAAACAATCAGCTTTGATTTATCTTCGACAGATTTAGAGAATTTGGATCGATACAAACCAGCCTAACAATAAATTCTTAAGGCTGCAGATGTGTGTTAACATGCTATCAGGATTTTTCAAATCAATTCAAACAAAGTCTCACAAAACACATAGGCATGGCTTTTCGGTGATTATGCGAACAATAGCTATACCAGCGTTGCTTGTCACTACAACCTTTGGGATCGTCTCCCGATGTTATAGTCGTTGTGGTTCAGTTTTTAGTTCAACAAGCACTAGTTTTACCAAATGAATAGTCTTAAACAAGCTGTTGTATGTTAATGCGCTATCCATGTTTGCCGAAACATTTCATATAAAGTTCCAGAAAACAGAGAGGCATGGCCGTTTGGTTTAGCGGGCAGTAGTTATCCCGGCGTTGCTCGTCGGTACGCTCCTCGGGAACGCCTCCTGCTGGTAAAGTCAATATAGTTCAACTTTCACTTCCAGAAGCATGATAACTATCAAATGTGTAGTCCCAGAACTGCTATTGTGCGTTAGTGCGCTATCTTTTTTTGCCGAAACTTTTCATATAAAGTCCCAAAAATATAAAGGCATGGCCGTTTGGTTTAGCGGGCAATAGCTATCCCGGCGTTGCTCGTCGCTACACTCCTCGGGAACGCCCCCCGCTGGTAAAGTTGGTATGGATCAGCTTTCACTTCCAGAAGCGTGATAATTACTAAAATGAGTAGTCCTATAACTGCTATTGTGTGTTAATGCGCTGTGCGTGTTTGCCGAAAAACTTCATTTACAATCCCACAAAACCCAGAGGCGAGGCCAGTTGAATGAGCGGGCAATAGTTATCCTGGCTTGACTTGTCATTTTTGACGGTTAATTTTAATTAGTGATATCAACCCTTGATGAAATCTGACGTTTCATGTTTTGCCATTTTTTTAAAGTAAAAATGTCCTTTGGATGTGTTTGCATGTTTAGCTATAACGTATACAGTAATGACTAAAGAGAACAGGGCAGCAGAGAGTAGTGTAGTACATAGGTTTTACATTCAGTTCTAGATTCAGATATCTGGCCACCTATCAAGCCATTCCCCATCTATCAAGCCATTCGCCACTAGTAAAAACGTCCACCTTTTTAAGCTTTCAAGCAACCATTCAACCATTCATCTATCCATCAAGCAACTATACAACCAGACAACCAACCATCGCATCATCCGACGAGCCATTTATTTATCCATTGGTAGGTCCAACCATTCATACATCAGCAATCTATGTACTCATCGTCCAACCTTTCAGCCACAGAAAACATCTTATCATCCATCCATTTATAAAGATATCTATCCAATCAGTCATGCACCCAAGCGCCATCAATATATCCGTCCATCTAACTACCAAGTCAGCCATACATCCTTTCATCCGACGAGCCATTATAACATCCTTTCAGCCATCCGTTCATCTTTTCAGCCATCCAAACATCTTATTGTCCATTCATCCACAAAGCCACGTATCCAATCAGCCATCCGTCTAAGCAGCATCAGTCTTTCCATCCATATAACTACCCAGGCAGCCATACATCAATTTATCCAATGAGCCATTATTCATCTATTGATCCATCCAACCAACCATACAGCAGCAATCTATAAACTCATCGTCCATCCTTTTAGCCACTAATCATCTTATCATCCATTCATCCACAAAACTATCTATACATTAGTCATTCAGCCATGTGGCATTAATCTTTCCATCCATCTGAATAAACAGCTAGCCACTCATATATATTCATTTAACGAAAACTTTTCATCTAATCAACTATCCATCCATGCAGTCAGCCATGCATCCATATAACCTGTTACTCCCGGCTATCCGTTCACCAAAAATTGATCTGTCTAGCTATTCAACTAGACGTCCAGCTATCAGTCATTTTCTTGTCCACCAACCTATCCATCCATTCAGAAGCAACCCTAAAATAAAAGTAAGTTTGTTTGAGATCGACCCAGTCATCAAGCAATCCACCCATCCATCCATATTAAGGCTATCCATCCATCATAAAACCATACATCCATCAAGCGATAGTTCATTCATCAGTTTTCTATGCGTAAACCAAGCCATTATCTGTCTAACCAACCAGCTATCCATCAGTCTGATCCATCATGTTTTCCGGCTATCTAGCCATTTAATCACATAACCATCCATTCAAGTGTTCATACTTTCAGCCATCCATTCGTCCAATCAGGATTTGTTCCAACCACCCACTCATCAAACCGTCCATTCATACAGGCTTCTATCAGTTGGTAGATTTAACTATCCCTCCCTACATCTTTCCAACCAACCAACCCTTTACAGTTTAAATTTTTTCTTTTGAAAAAAAGGGTCAGTACACATAGATATGGCTATTGTTAAACAAAATTGGCTTAAACTCTGACTTTTCAAATTATCTATCATTACTACCGTACTTCGCATTCAGGTACTTTACACGACTTGAGTTATCTTTTTGTTACAATAACACTTTCAACCGCTAATCGATCAATGGGATTGTGTCTTTAAAACATTGAAAAGTATGTGTATAGATTTTTATATAGCTATGTCAGAAAGTATGTAAGAAAGTATATAAATGATTATCTAGGTAAGGCAGTAAATGACTTAGCAGTTAACTAAGTAGGTATTGGTATAATAATTCAAGTGAAGTTAAGTTAAATTAGGTGGGAAATATAAAGAGAAGTATTTTAGAGTAAAATTAGGTGAGTAAGTAGAAGTATGTAAATGTTAAAAGGTAAAGAAACAAAACTTAAGTACATCCAGTCAAGTACAAAAGTTAAGAAAAAAAATAGGTAAGGATTTAATTGAAAAAAAAACTAAAAAAAGGTGTAAGGTTAAGTAAGTTAGGTAAACTCAACTAAAATAAAACAAACAATGTGAAGTAAGGTAAATGCAGATAAAGTGAGATAAAAGTAAGTTAAAGTAAGTGATTAAGTGATTTGTGAGTTTAGGTAAATACAGTATAAGAAAATTAAATATAAAGTTAGCTAAGACTACGTAACATAAAGCAAAGCAAAGTAACCTAAAGGAAGAAATAAAAGTATAGTTTGGTAAGTAACAGACTAACACTGAAGCAGAGGAAGTAAGCTGAAGTGAAGCAAAGAAAGAAGTTCAGTAAAAAAGCCTGAATTTAATTAGGTTTATGTAAAGTCAAGCAAGACTGGAAAGTAAGTAAGTATTTAGGCAGAAAGTAAATATATAAGTAAGTTTGTAAAAAAAAGAAAGTAAGCAATTGAGTAAGAAAGTAAGTA
The DNA here is from genome assembly GCF_963678635.1 of Symsagittifera roscoffensis. Classification (NCBI taxonomy): domain Eukaryota; kingdom Metazoa; phylum Xenacoelomorpha; order Acoela; family Convolutidae; genus Symsagittifera; species Symsagittifera roscoffensis. Next base: position 14,742 of record NW_026971099.1, read on the forward strand.
AGTGAGTAAGCAAGTAAGTAAGTGAATAAGTAAGTAAAGTAGTAATCAAGTAAGTCAGCTGTATGTAAATGAATATTTAAAAAGTAATTAAGTTAGTAAGTAAAAAAGTAAGAGAGTAGGTAAGTAAAAAATAAGTAAGTGAAATAATAAACTAAAATAATGGAAAGTAAGGTAAAGTTAATTAAACTGAGATGAAGTGCTGGTAAAATAAAGAAAAGTTAAAGTAAAATAAATTAAAATAAGGAAAACTATATTTAAAAAGAAGTGTACCTATACATCATAAAACCATACATCCATCAAGCCATTGTTCATTCATCAGTTTTCTATGCGTAAATCAAGCCATTATCTGTCTAACCAACCAGCTAACCATCATTTTGATCCATCATGTTTTCCGGCTATCTAGCCATTTATTCACATAACCATCCATTCAAGTGTTCATACTTTCAGCCATCCATTCGTCCAATCAGGTTTTGTTCCAACCAGCCACTCATCAAACCGTCCATTCATACAGGCTTCTATCAGTTGGTAGATCTAACTATCCCTCCCTACATCTTTCCAACCAACCAACCCTTTACAGTTTCAATTTGTTTCTATTGAAAAAAAAGGCTCAGTACACATAGATATGGCTATTTTTAAACAAAATCGGCTTAATCTCTGAGTTTTCAAATTACCAATCATTACTACCGTACTTCGGATTCAGGTACTTACACGACTTGAGTTACCTTTTTGTTACAATAACACTTTCAACCGCTAATCGATCAATGGGATTGTGTATTTAAAACATTGAAAAGTATGTGTATAGATTTTTATATAGCTATGTCAGAAAGTATGTAAGAAAGTATATAAATGATTATCTAGGTAAGGGCAGTAAATGACTCAGCAGTTAACTAAGTAGGTATTGGAAAAAAAATACAAGTGGAGTTAAGTTAAATTAGGTAGGAAAAATAAAGAGAAGTATTTTAGAGTAAAATTAGGTGAGTAAGTAGAAAAATGTAAATGTGAAAAGGTAAAGAAACAAAACTTAAGTACATCCAGTCAAGTACAAAAGTTAAGAAAAAAAAGTAGGTAAGGATTTAATTGAAAAAAAAATGTGAAAGGTTAAGTAAGTTAGGTAAACTCAACTAAAATAAAACAAACAATGTGAAGTAAGGTAAATGCAGATAAAGTGAGATAAAAGTAAGTTAAAGTAAGTTAGTAAGTGATTTGTGAGTTTAGGTAAATACACATAAAGAAAATAAAATATAAAATTAGCTAAGACTACGTAACATAAAGCAAAGCAAAGTAACCTAAAGGAAGAAATAAAAGTATAGTTTGGTAAGTATAAGACTAACACTAAAGCAGAGAAAGCAGAGGAAGTAGGCTGAAGTGAAGCAAAGAAAGAAGTTCAGTAAAAAAGCCTGAATTTAATTAGGTTTATGTAAAGTCAAGCAAGACTGGAAAGTAAGTAAGTTTTTAGGCCGAAAGTAAATATGTAATTAAGTTTGAAAAAAACAAAGTAAGTAATTGAGTAAGAAAGTAAGTAAGTGAGTCAGCAAGTAAGTAAATGAATAAGTAAGTAAAGTAGTAATCAAGTAAGTCAGCTGTATGTAAATGAATATTTAAAAAGTAATTAAGTTAGTAAGTAAAAAAGTAAGAGAGTAGGTAAGTAAAAAATAAGTAAGTGAAATAATAAACTAAAATAATGGAAAGTAAGGTAAAGTTAATTAAACTGAGATGAAGTGCTGGTAAAATAAAGAAAAGTTAAAGTAAAATAAATTAAAACAAAGAAATCTATATTTAAATAGAAGTAAACTAATATAAAAAAGTAAAACGGACATAACTTTATGAGTGTATGTAAGAAAAGTGTGAGTAAGTTTTGGAGTAAGTAAGGAAGACATCATGCAAGCAAGTAAGTCAGTCAGTAAAATGTAAGATGGTAAGCGAGAAAGTAATTATGTAAATAAGAAAGGAGGTGGGTAAGCTGATTTGTAAGTAACTAAATCAGTAAATAATTAATTAAGGAAACAAGTAAAAGTCTAAGTAAGTAAGTAAGTAAAAAAGTAAGTAAGAGAGTAAGTAAGTAAGTAAGCAAGCAAGTAAGTAAGTAAGTAAGTAAGTAAGTAAGTAAGTAAGTAAGTAAGTAAGTAAGTAAGTAAGTAAGTAAGTACGTAAGTAAGTAAGTAGGTGAGTTGGTAAAGTAAAAGAAAGTAAGATGAAGTAAGGCAAAGTAAAATTAAGTAAAGAGAGAACGCAAAATGAAATGAAAACATCAAAGTAAAGTTAATAAGGTGGTTTCGAGTAAAAACAAATTATGTTAAAAAAATTAGTGAATTAGTAAAAGAAGTAAAGTTAAGCAAATTAAAGTGATGTATACTTAATTTTCTGTCTGTCTGTATGTATCCAATTATGTGTGTGTGTTTGTATGCAATTATGCAAAATGTATGTATGTTAGTATGTAAGTGAAAAGTGGGTTGGTATGTTAGTTTTTCTGTTTTTATAAGTATGAAATTAGGTATATTTAAGTAAAGAAATGTAAAATAAAATTAACTAAATTAAAATAAATCGAAGCTTGACAGTAATCGAGTAAATTGGAAAACACCCAAGGTGAAAAGGTTGAATTATAAGTAGATAAAAATTAAAATTTAAAAGTTAGATAGAGTAAGTAAACTAAATGAGGAAGTATTTGAACAAAAAACAATAAGTAAATGATAAGTAAGCCAGAAAATAAGTAAGTCAGTAAATCATTTGATTAAGGATAAATAGGCAAACCAGAAAGAGAGCAAGTATTACTTGAATTACCGAACGGCTCAATTGAACGCTATCCAAACCGTCAAACCGTTCAGGGCCATTAACTAAAAAGAGACTGCTGAAAAGTTTTCAAATTTCTAGTTATTTATTTCTCGAAATTCAAATTTTTATTCAGGCAGAGGAAAAAGTAAGTTTATTCGAGATCGATGGTTCGTAGACATTTGTTGGTGTGCACATGAAAGAGCTAAAGACTGTTAGTGTTCAAAAGTTAACTGCATAACATTGTGCAGGTAAAAGACTCAAAGTTACACTTTTGGTTTTTTCAAGTTATTGGAAAGACAGAAAACTATTCCCTTCGAATGGCCCAGAAAGCTGTGGTTATGGCTCCCGGGCAACACATAACATTATGTTGTACTCTGCTGATAAGTTCAAGTTTAAATCCGGCTGCACCGTGCAAAAAGCGTTAAAACTTGGAGTCGTTCAAGTACTTTTCCAAGGAACAGTTTTTCATACCAATTGAGCCGCCATAAGGTCTCAACCTAATTGAAACGTCACGCATAACATTATTAGATATACCAAAAAGTGCCAAAAAGCTAGTAAAAATTTCTTTGTTAGAACTGTCATAATGAGTTTGTGTAAAGGACATATTCATTTCTCGAATTATTTCTAAATCACTTGGAGTAACTCGGTTTTTCCTAAATTCAATGTTTTTTCCAACGCCTCTCCAAGCTGCTAAATTTCAGCCAGTGGAGATAAAAGATACCTATAAGATGTCTATAAGACTTGTCTAGTTTCCTGAGGTAAATAACCAAATGAACTACCAGAAACACTTTTGTTTTGTAGAAATGCACCAAGTGTTTGACAAAAGCTCGGTTTTTTTCATTTTCTTTTCCCTTTTTCCTTTTTCAACTCGTGTTTCCCCATTGCAAATTCCATTCCCTCTAGAGAAACTCAGAATACTGTTCTTCCCCGGGTTGAAACTTTGAGTTTTATGTATGGTTGAAAAACCCTCTAAACTGTATAAATCAATTATCAATATCTTAAAAACACCACGTTCCCTCTAATTTCATTTTTCTGTTTTCAAAATTTGGCAAATTTATCATTTGCTGTAAATTGCCCAGAAACGGCCGCCACCTTTGGAGAGTTATTCCAATTTACTGCCTTTTCACCATGAAATATAGATCAAGGTAAGAAATTAGGTTACTGCTGCCAACAGTTAAGCTACGTTACCAAAATCCCCGGCGAGTTTTTATTATATACCATAAAAGTCAACTCCACTTTCACTAACCAATTTCAACTAGGTCGAAAGTTCATTTGCCCGAAACAAATTCAACAATTAATATGATTCATGTAACTAACCAGGACCAATAATTAGGACCCCAAAACTTGGAATTTGAAAGAATTTTGTATCGTGTTTCTTGTTGTTAAGCTAAGCTTAGCAAGATCCTAAGCAGGGGGTCTTCTGCCTTTTGGGTGGAAATTTTCTTTCGTTTACAATTTCCTAGGATGAGGGTCCTCAAAAAAATTAAGGACCCCTTTCCTAGGATTTTGCTTTACGTGAGGACCCCCCCCCCCTGAGGAAGGACCCCCTTAGGATCCGGGACACGGTACAATACTACTGTTATTCAGTGAGAAAATATGCATATACAGTATTTAACTCACAAGGATTTTGCACGAGCCCTGAGGCTCATAGAGGCGAGAACGTATTGGTAGATCATGGTCTGCTCATGAAACTTGTATTGAGGAAGCTTTGTTTGATGCCGAAACAAAAGTTTTGAAGTGTTGGTCTTTTCGACTCGTTCACGAACTAACTAAAATATATGCTGCTCATTGGAACGAGTTGAAACGAAAGAATAAAGACGCAAACGCTCGATTTAACTAAATATTATTGTTCCGACTTTCGCAGGAAGTGACGGAACGTTTGTTCTCGGTATGTGACCGAAAAATATGTAAAAACTTTCAAATAGCCGTTTTTGATGGAGTTTACACCTATTAAAAACATACTTTATCGATTTTTGGCACCGAAATATAAGCAAGAAAAAACAACTGCAACTGTTGACGAGGCTGTGTTTTGGGAATCGCTTTTACACGACATTTGTCTGGCAAAAATGATCAAACATTTTCAGGTATTTGCAGACAGCCTAAATCTAGGAAAATGAGCTCACTCGCCAAGTTGTAAAGCTTCGAAACAAAATTTGATGTTGCCAGATTTTGTTAACAAATGATCTACGATTTAGTTGAGGTTTTCCATATTCGAATAGAAAAGATGATAGCCGACTACTTGGCAAAGGGTTGTGGAGGTAAAGCATTGTTCTCTAAATTGAAGTACGATTGGATGGTTAAGATGACAGTACAACATAGATCGAAAGAATATTAGGGTAATGAAAACGATTCTGCCTATGAATACCACAATGCGACCACAAAAAAGATGTTGTTGTGTTACTTGTTTTTTAATACCTCTTTTTTCTGTTTGAATCACAAATTTGAATACGCTTCAAAAATTAAAAAGTTTTGATCAATTTTAACAACAAGAATTTGTTGAACATTATTAAGGCAGATCAAGTTTTGTGAAAAAAATTGGAACTATTATTAACGACTGCTTACAGAACCCGGGTCGAGGTACCAGACTCATGTCCAGACTTTCGCGACAAAATTTTGGCATGTCCAGACTTTCTAGACCAAAATTAGGCATGTCCAGACTTTGGCGACCAAAACATGGCATTTCCAGACTTTTGCGACCATGATGATCCGTCGCGACTATCGCGATAGAAGCGGAGGTGGCGCGACCAAAACATCGCGACTCATATTTGGTATGTCCAGACTCTCGCGACCAAGAGTCGCCATTTCCAGACTTTCGCGACCGAAAAAATAATTCGCGACCGCGACCATTTCCAGACTTTCGCGGCTCAGGAAACGGCGTGACCGGCGCGACCAAACTTAGCCATTTCCAAACTTTCCAGAAATAGATGCAGACGGCGCGACTTTCCAGACCAACATGGAGACGGCGCGAACTTAAAAAAGTTTTTCAGGGCTTTCTCGACCGAGGTGGAGACGGCGCGATTTTCGCGACCACTGTGGATACGGCGCGACTCGGGAAATGGCGCGACTCCAAAGGCAACGGCGCGACCAGCTTGTCCAGTGCGACCAAAAAGGTCTTCCGCGACCGAGGTGGAGACGGCGCGTCTTTGCAGACCGAGGCGGAGACGGCAACCAATAACCTTTCATTGCAACTGTGTTGGAAGCGGACCGACTTTCGTGTTCAGAGTGGAGACGGCGCGACTTTGCAGACCAATGCGGAGACGGCGCGAGTTTTCAGACCAAGGCGGAGACGGCGCGACTTTCCAGACCGAGGTGGAGACGGCGCGACCAAGATTATATTCCTCGCGACTGAGGTGGATACGGTGCGACTTTCCAGACCAAGGTGGAGACGGTGCGACTTTTCAGATCAATGCGGAGATGGCGCGACTTTTCAGACCAATGCGGAGACGGCGCGACCAAGAATTCATTCCTCGCTACCAAGGCGGAGACGGCGCGACTTTCCAGACCATCGCGGAGACAGCGCGACCAAGAATCAAATCTTCGTGACCAAGGCGGAGACGACGCGACTTTCCAGACCAAAGCGGAGACGGCACATTTTTTCAGACCGAGACGGAAGCGGCGCAATTTTTCAGATCAAAGCGGAGGTGGCGCGACCAAGATTATATTCCTCGCCACTGAGAAGGATACAGTGCGACTTTCCAGACCAGAGTGAAGGCGGCATGATTTTCCTGGCCAAGGCGGAGAAGGCGCAATTTTCCAGACCGATACGGAGACGGCGCAACAAAGAACTAATTGGAAATTAAAGGTTGTTCGAAGTTAATAAAATCTCTCCGTATCCAACGAGGAATTGTTCATTGTTCTCGGCGTCTCCGCCTTGGTCTGGAAAGTCGCGTCGTGTTCGCCTGTCTGGAAATTGGCGCCGATCCCGCCGTGGTCTGGAAAGTCGCGCCGCCAGCGCCTTGGTCTGGAAAGCCGCGCCGTCTCCGACTTGGTCTGGAAAGTCGCGCCGTCTCCGCTTTGGTATGGAAATTCGCGCGTACTCTGCCTTGGTCGCGAAAGTCGTGCAGTATCCGCCATGGTCACCCCACATCCGGATTCAAAGCTAGAGTCGCGCTGATAGTCTGGACATAAGAACTGGAAATTCTGGACATGAGTCGCGCCAAGGATCGCGCCGCATACGGATTTAGACCCAAATTGCATAGTCACGCCGAGAGTTTGAGTCTGCAAAGTCTGGACATAAGGTCTGGAAAGTCTGGACATGAGTCGCGCCAAAGGTCGCGCCGCATCCGGATTTAGACCCAAATTGCATAGTCGCGCCGAGAGTTTGAGTCTGGCAAGTCTGGACATGAGTCGTGCCGTGGGCCGAGAAAGTCTTGACTTACCAAAATTTGGTCGCGAAAGTCTGGAAATGGGTCGCAAAAGTCTGGACATACCAAAATTTGGTCGCGAAAGACACATGTCCAGACTTTGGTGACCAAATTTCGGGTATTCCAGACTTTCGCGGCCCACGGCGCGACTCATGTTCAAACTTTCCAGACTCAGACTCTCGGCGCGACTATGCAATTTGGGTCTAAATCGGGATGTGGCGCGACCCTTAAAGTCTGGACATGAGTCTGGGACCTCAACTCGTGAAGCACTGTTTATCATACCTGTTAACTCCCATAATTGAGACAAAACAAATTCGCCTTGGTAATTTACATTCTTCACTGATTCTCCTTCAGCTGAGTCTAAACATTTATCTTATCAAGGTCTCCTTTTCGAATCAACAAACAGTTTCACATTCCCCCCATGTCGTCAGATATGCTTTCGCGTCAGTCGATCACATCAGCACATAAATAATAAACAATTCAGTGTGACCAATTAGGTTATTGTTCCGACCTTTAATACGAAAGTAGCGGAATATTTGTGCTCGGGGTGGATTTTTTTTCTTCAGACAAGTTTCGACTTTTTAACTAGCCATTTTTGGCGGAACATTTTAGTATCATTCGAAAAGTATTGTTGTCTTGCGGTCGAATTTGGAAAGCTATTTCACCTGTGATCAATTTTCGTAGAGTTACGATTTAAAGGTTGCCATTTTGGCCAATTTGAGACAATTAACGCGCGATATATTTCGCGCTATTAACGCGTAAGCGGAGAATCAATCCGTCTTAGAAATTGTTCCAAATTGGTTAAAAGAAGCTTATTTGCCATAATTGAATTGTTACAAGGAGCAAAACTTATCCTTTTGTACTTTACATGGCGTGTGGTGGATGATTTTCATAAAAAATTTCAATTTTAGAAAAAAAATCATTTTGTTTTATTTCATTTTTTTTTCAATGTTAATACTGCTCCCTAAAATGTAAAAGGCAGTCGGAACATTCAGGGCTTCGCCCTGATACGAGCAGTCTTTCGGTTATTTCAGTCTATCCAAGTTGATAATTTTTATTTATCTCTTGAATTTTGAACTCAATAAATCAAACGATTTTAGTTAATTTGAAAAACCATTAAAAAACGGCCATTTGAAAACTATTACTAGATTTTTGTCACTTACCAAGCACAAACTATATTTTCCGTCCCTTTCTGCGAAAGTCGGAACATTTTAATTTAATAATTGCAAAAAAAAACAATATTTTACTTTGATCTCTCTGAAACATTGAAAAGAGACAACACTAAAACTTGGCCTGCTCGTCAAAATTTTTATCGAGGAAGGTATGTTTGTTTATGGCTCTACAACAGACTCAAGCTTCGAGTTTTCATATTTTCGACTCGTTTCACAATCTGACCTAAGGCATAAAGGACTCATTGGCACGAAATGTAACAGAAAATTAAAGACGCAAATGTTTGATTTAATCAAAGATAATTGTTCCGCAGAAAGCGACGGAAAAATTGTGCTCGGTTAGTGACCAAAAATTTGTAAGCATTTTCAAATAGCCGCTTTTGATGGAGTTTTTAAAAAGCTCTAAAATCTTTTGAGTTATTGAGTTCAAAATTCAAGTGCTCTTTGTGGCCGAATCATTTGCAACAAAAAAAAGTGCAATTGATGACGTAGTGGTGTATCGGTGATCGCTTATATACGACATTGGTCTAACGGAAAAACTGAGAAACATTCAGGCATAATAAAAATACTGGGGGAAACATTCAAGAAAAATTGATTTGCTTACAGAGAGCCAAAGTGTGCAAAAATAAGCACTGAACCAGCTCTAAACTATCATTTAAAATCCAATTATATTATTGATAAAACTATCACTATAAAATATTACTAATTCAATCATATTTCATCACTAACACTGACACTTGTAGTTTTAGCAATAGAACAATTTGAATAAATCTTAGACTACAGTTGTTCTCCTTTTGAACAAGCTCCAAGAACTCATTCGCAATTACCAGTATACCCTAGATCTACTGAGACTACGAGATATAAGAGTAAGATTATGATTGGTATATAGACTTAGAAGTTGCACGAATCTATTCGGCCGAAAAGAAGATAGCGTGACAATCAGACGGTGTACCTTATCTGAAATTACTCTATGCGTGTGCTACCTCAGCCAAAAACTCATCGGGCGCGATCAAAAGTCTCGAACAAGACCTTCACTAACTTAGATTTAGCAAATTAGAACTAGAAGTAAGACTATTGCAAAATTGCAGTTTAAAAGACAATAGACAATTTATTAGAAATGTCTCTACGTCCTTTCAGCAATACGACAAAAAACCAGGTTTTGAACGAAGAACAAGGTCACGACGTGAACGTCAAATGAACGACGAACCAAGCTACTACATGACAGTACGACGAAAACCGAAAGAAGTATAAGTCTACAAAATCCTCTATGCAGTAAACTGAAATTTTCATTAAATGACCTGAAAACTAATTGGTCTCCAAATATCTACTTGGTGCTTTATAGCCGTATTTTATAACAATGAAAACGACTGATAAAAAGAAACACCACTCGTTCCTTTCAAAATCTGCAGTACATTAGAACTGAAAGCTTTTGAAAAAGCAAAAGTTTATTGAATAAAAAATACAAAAGAATTCAGTAAGAATTTTAAAAGTTAGTTTAATTAATTTTATTCAAATTCTTTTGCTTCTCAAAAAATTGATTCTTCTTCGTCCCCGCTTCATCACCTAAAACATAAACAAGTTTGTTCAAAAACAAATATCATTCAACATTTTAATCGTTAACTTGTTTTAACTTATCCTTAACTTAAATCTTCTAATAATTTTATCAGGGCCTATCCTTGCCTTTTGATATATTCAACTTCATTTGAAAATAGATCATCAAGGCTTTATTTGGATCTTTTTCTAAGCTCAAAATTAATTTCTATTTTACTTAAATTATGTGATTATCAATGTCTCCCTTGGATTAAGCTCAACAATTTTGTTCTTCCCGCCTCATAAATTAAAGCGTCCAAGGACCCCAAACGTCGACTCAATCTCCAATCCTTATTAAAAAAAACCCAGGACTAAGAGAAATTTTAAGGAAAATTAACCATTATAGTTACGATAAACAGTGAAGAACTCCGGTTACTCATCCTTCACTTGAGACCTTCCTCCTAGATGATCCAAGCTGAAACCCTCAATTTTTTAGTAATTTCACAAACAGTATCTAACGATCTACTTGTGTTCTAATTATAACTGAACGTCGTAGATCGATTTACTATTCTCCAACCTATAATCACAAATCAAATCCCTAGGTAAGGTTAAGTAAGTTTTTCTTACAAAAAAAACTTAATCACTAGAAAGTAAACATCATTGTAACGAAAAGATATACATTCTCTCCAACCCGTCTACCTCGACAATCTTTGCGCCAAGTTAAGAAAACCAAACAAAAACAGTAACAATTAACCTTTTGGGAAGTAAAACTCTAACCTTTGAAATTTGTATACATCAACCTAAATTTCATGTCATGAGATAACTTAGACAGCAAACAAAAATTCGTACTACATAATTGCTTAAAAATTGACAAAAGATGACCTTGTGATTATATCACATAAGCAAACAATATGATATAATAAATCATAAAGACAAACACAAAAAGGGACAATAATAGCTAAACAAAAACAGATTATTGGAAGAAGAATTTCAAAGACATGTAATGCAGTTTTGGAATTAGACACGACAACAATACAAAATATTCAGGACACAAAAGATTCAATAGATAAAAATAATCCAATAGACAAACAAAAATATTTTTCTGACTCAGAATCCACATCAACATCATCATCAACAAAATGTAAACGCAGAATTAAAAAATCATTTTCTCATACATTGGTACGACTATAAACTTGGAATCAGCTAATAAGATATTTTGAAAGTTACACATTAACAGTTTTATGATACAAAAATGATTCAACACGACAAAAGATCCGAAGATACTTCCCTTTGTCATCCATCCACAATTGATCCCGCTGGAGGACAAGTACAATTTTGTCATAACTTAATAGCAAGTTCATTCATAAAAGGAAATAGTTAATGCACACAGCAAGTTCAATCTTTACAAACGACTTTTTCCCTATTATATTTAGTTATGCATCTATATTAGAAATGAGAGAAACTAAGAATAAGTTACCACCTCATACATCTCGACACTCAACTGTACGACAGGAAACTCATCTTTTCTCAAAATTTTTAGATACAATCCGTGAAAGCCTCAACAGTAATGAAACATCACAAAATGTAACATTATTTACGACGATTATTAGCTTGGTTCATAATAGATTAAAATGTTCACAAAATAGATTTCATTTAAACATCAAGAAAAAAGTTTTGACCACAAACCTCAGACGATGAAACCTTTTTAGTCGACTAAACAGATTATGTTTGGGACCCTGAATGTTCTCATTCTTTAGATATTTAAATAACAACTGATCTTTCAGGTGCAGCAAATACCACTATTTCTCTACACAAAAATATGGTAAAATTTACACCTTTTACTATTGATGCAACACATTTAAACTATAACACAATTTTCAACGAAAGAACAGGAAATAGTTTAAACTCAACCTATATCAATACACAGCAAACACATAATAGAATAAAACATCTTACACAACAAGATTTTCAAACTCCATCACATTTTATTAACGAGGAAATAGTTGAAACAATTCCTTCAAAAATTCAACAAAGCATTTCTCCTTTTCATCCTACACTTACAGCAACACATAAAAAAAATACGCCATTCCCACAAACAACTATTCAATCAATAGTAAAACCATCAGTTGTCCCAAAACATTCAGAAATGGATTATCAAACATCAGACTGTTTACCAAAACACAACAACCAAACAAGCAAAAGCCCCTAAAAAAATAAATTCTCAAATCACAATTACAGATGAAGTTTTTGCCAATAACAATAGAAACAGATCAATAAAAAAACATTAAAAACCCTCCTACGTTTGCAATCAAAACCAACCATATGAACAACACTTCAACCAACAGATACCACAACAACTCTCCCACACACTTTTCTTCAATGACCAACAACGAACCACAATAGATTGTTGTGAAAATTATCCATTTTTTTCAACAAAACAAGAAAACAAATAAACAATTTACAAAATAACCACTGGAATTTTGATCAACCAGATCATATATAACAACCAGATGTTCTTGAACCTTACACACATTCTGAACAAACATGACAATTAAAACAACCCTTCCCTCAAAGACAAAACTCAACATCGAAATAGTAATTTACAGTCACAAAATCCTATAAACATGAAAAGTTGTCAATCTAATCAAATGCAAAACGGAATTCCCTTACAATTTTATCTACAACAACGTGAAATTATAGAGACCCAACTGAAAAAATTTTCAAAAAAAACTGTCTGAACAGAATCAACTCAAATGACTGTGATCCCAAACTATATGGGTGAATCATCTATATTTTCAAATAAACCACTTATGGTATTCACCGAAACAGACCCTGAATACTCAAAAGCAGACTATTTAAATGCAGTCACCGCCAATTTGAATTTAAAAAGTGGACCAGAACCAGTATTTACACCACTCCATCAAAATTGGATACTTAGACGTACAGCATAAATCAAAACCTTACTTGATGGTGCAGCTCAAAATTGGTTTTCAGTTCTACCTATAGACATTAAATCAGACTGGAAACGATTCACACAAAAATTTTCAAAAATGTTCGACTCTGAAAAACATAAACAACACCAAAGTGTTCAATGCAATGAAATCCATAGACTTCCTAATGAAACAATTCAGCCACTTGCAGTAAGGATCGAAACATTAGTGAGAAGAGCATACTCTCATAATACACATGATTATAAAAACACAAAGATGACAGACGTCTTAAGGATCACTCAAACACCATAAATTTGAAAAATAGCAATGACTAAGAGAGTAAAACATCCATCTTCAATTCGAGAGCCTGATATAGACTTCCGAAAACTAGTAGATAAATTAGAGCAAGCTAAAATCACTATGAAAGTAGAAGAAACAGAAAACTTTAAAATTAAAATAAGCAAGCAATATCCAGAAAATAATTTCCCAAATTATTAGTATTCATGAATTTGATAAGGAATTAGCAGAAAAGATTACTCAAATATTAGATATCTAAGAAAAGAATTCATATTTTAAAGGTAAACCATCATTGAAAAATTGGTTCAATTATTGTCGTAGATATGGACATACCATTGCTGAATAAAGGCAAAAACAACAGGATAATCAAAATAAACCGCAGAAACACAGAACCAAAATAACCTTTTGCCAATATATGAAAAAAAAGATCAAGATCTTTCAAACAAAAATAAATAAAGCAATAATAGTTCAGGAAAACCACTTCCAGAAAACTACAATAATTATAGACAGCAATCATCTTATCGAAGTAATTTTTGCGGATGATTCCCAGACAGAAGTAATCCACAAAAATAGTCACAAAAGCGATCAGTAGCAGATCAAATAGCAAAAAAATCATTATCGCAATAATGATTCAAGATCAAACTCATACTGAAGCAAGCACTCAAAATATAAAAGAAAGCATTCCCATTGAAACTCTCGGAACAGATACGTTTCTAAAGATCGTTCGAAAAATTCATCATGAAATCAAAAACAAAGTTATTCAAACAATAGAAATCGAATTTATTCTAAAAGTAGATCACACAACTACTCCAAAAATAGACCATATTATGACAAAAACAATAATAGATCACGTGTTAATTCCAGGAATTGAAACAACAACCCCCGAAATAGACAGAGAAACTACTCGCAGTCACCACATAGAAATAAGACTGAATATTCATATTCAAAAAGTCGAAACTACAGAAGTAGTACACCAAAAACACAAATACAGATTAATCAAGTACAGTCAACAGAAGAAACCCAACCAAACCTTCCTAGATTTTACAATACAGAGAACCCGGAATTACAGTTAAACCACTTAGATGCCCGTAGAACCAATCCAAGTAATACTCACCAAAATAAATGGACAGTATTATACCACTGATGACATGAGAAGCGCATATAAACAAACGCCACTAGACGAGCGATCACGACGAATTAAATAATACATGATTGGAAACCAACAAAACTCATTTATTAGACTCTTTAATGGAGTCTCAAAAGAATTGGCAGCATTTTCAGCTTTAAGAGCAAATTTTTTCGACCACTCCTTCTTAGTAAAAATTTTAAAAATTTTTGGACAATCTTTTTATGCAATCACAAAACAAAACAGCAAATTTTTAAAGTTTGGAAAAATATCACAAAAATTTACTAGAAGAAAACATGAAAGCAGTTCCAGATAGTTTAAGTTTTTTTCTCACTCGTGTTAAATTGCATGGACATGAATTTGAAGGTAAGACAAAAACTTCATTAAAATTCCGAATAGATGCTAGTTTGAATTTTGAACCTCCACCAAACCAAAAAATTCAAAGAACTCCCTGGAATGTTAATTTTTTTAAAAATCTGTTTATAGAAAGCAATTATATCTAGGACCGTTTCATAAAATTCTCAGACAACAAAATAATTTTGATTGGACATTACAACAACAAAACATTTTTGATGAATTAAAAACCCTCCTCACAGAACAGATCTGATCTTGAACACAATTCCAGATCCAGATCAACCATCCTATGACATGCGTGACGCTTCAAATTTTGGAATTAGCGCATCTTTCTTACAATCACATAAAAGAACATACAAAAAGAACCTTATATCAACAAAATCAAGGCTTTCACACAAGCAGAAATCAGATTCTCTGCACTGATGAAAGAATGTACAGCTATAAAATATACTCACGCAGATTATGAATTCTTAATCCTTGGATCAAAGCATCCGATAGTTTTATTTACATATCACAAACCAATAATTTTTATTATTCACGAAAACCTAACCCAAACCTTGTAGTTTTCAGATTTCAATTTATCTTAAAGGAATTTCCAAAGCTTCATTCACTTTGGACTGCAGGAGAAAACGTTTTTTCACCAGACACGCTAAATTGAACACATCACATGAACTAACGCGGAAAACAACCGTAGAAAAACCACAAAATATCAAGTTTGTTCCTTGCAAAAACAAAACATCACCACAATTGGAAAGCAAGTGTGCTTTGAAAAAATCAATCACGACAGATCAAAAAAAGTCATTTGGAACATTTCTCTTTATACCTTGACATCCAAAATAATCATTACAAGTAGATTTATTAGGTAATTCTACAATTGAACCAATACCATACTCATCATGTATAAAAACAATACACAACAAAATCCATCTAAACAATTGTAATATGGTAAAAACCCATTCCTTTTAATAGAAAAAGAGAACTTAACTCATGGCTAAAATATAAATTTCAAGGACCTCCTGATTTAAATTTCAAATATACCATACATGATCTTTTCAATCTACAGACAAAATCGCTCTCTCAAAAACCAAAATTCCGAACATCTTTCTACCAACTACAGAACAAAAAACACTAGAATTACTACAGAAAAACCAATACTTGACAAGTTAAAACCTGGCATAAAAAAACAAAACCTATAAAAGCAGATATCACAACCTTAGGAAACAAAACACAACTCAGATATTTCCAAAAACTCGAAAAGTCCAACAATAAAAGAAAACAATGAACTCTTCTCATACCATACTACAGAAAAAAAATTACCCTGTTTACCATTGAGTATGATATTAATAGCATTTCACGTTTCACATTCATTAAAAAAAGGACATGCAGGATCAGAGAAAACAAAATCAAATTTAATTCAAAACTTCTACTTTCCAAACGCACCGATATGAAAAAAGTCTTATGCAACAATTGTATAACATGTTATAAAAATTAGACATCTCCACATCAGAAACAATTAGCAGAAAAACAAGATTTCAAAGGACAAATTTTATATTTCAACCACAGGATATCATTTGACACAAAAGGACCGATATCCCCTCCTCAGAGGGAAATTCATACATCATGGTGACAGCTGATGCATTTGCCCATCATATAAAAAATACAAAAGAATTCAGTAAGAATTTTTAAAGTTAGTTTAATTAATTTTATTCAAATTCTTTTGCTTCTCAAAAAATTGCTTCTTCTTCGTCCCCGCTTCATCACCTAAAACATAAACAAGTTTGTTCAAAAACTATTATCGTTCAACATTTTAATCGTTAACTTGTTTTAACTTATCCTTAACTTAAATCTTCTAATAATTTTATCAGGGCCTATCCTTGCCTTTTGATATATTCAACTTCATTTGAAAATAGATCATCAAGGCTTTATTTGGATCTTTTTTTAAGCTCAAAATTAATTTCTATTTCACTTAAATTATGTGATTATCAATGTCTCCCTTGGATTAAGCTCAACAATTTTGTTCTTCCCGCCTCATAAATTAAAGCGTCCAAGGACCCCAAACGTCGACTCAATCTCCAATCCTTTTTAAAAAAAACCCAGGACTAAGAGAAATTTTAAGGAAAATTAACCATTATAGTTACGATAAACAGTGAAGAACTCCGGTTACTCATCCTTCACTTGAGACCTTCCTCCTAGATGATCCAAGCTGAAACCCTCAATTTTTTAGTAATTTCACAAACAGTATCTAACGATCTACTTGTGTTCTAATTATAACTGAAGGTCGTAGATCGATTTACTATTCTCCAACCTATAATCACAAATCAAATCCCCAGGTAAGGTTAAGTAAGTTTTTCTTACAAAAAAAACTTAATCACTAGAAAGTAAACATCTTTCTTACGAAAAGATATACATTCTCTCCAACCCGTCTACCTCGACAATCTTTGCGCCAAGTTAAGAAAACCAAACAAAAACAGTAACAATTAACCTTTTGGGAAAAAAAAACTCTAACCTTTGAAATTTGTATACATCAACCTAAATTTCATGTCATGAGATAAGTTAGACAGCAAACAAAAATTCGTACAACATAATTGCTTAAAAATTGACAAAAGATGACCTTGTGATTATATCCAATAAGCAAACAATATGATATAATAAATCATAAAGATAAACACAAAAAGGGACAATAATGGCTAAACAAAAACAGATTAATGGCAGAAGAAGAATTTCAAAGACATGTAATGCAGTTTTGGAATTAGACACGACAACAAACAAAATATTCAGGACACAAAAGATTCAATAGATAAAAATAATCCAATAGACAAACAAAATATTTTTCTGACTCAGAATCCACATCAACATCATCATCAACAAAATGTAAACGCAGAAATAAAAAATCATTTTCTCATACGTTGGTACGACTATAAACTTGGAATCAGCTAATAAGATATTTTGAAAGTTACACATTAACAGTTTTATAATACAAAAATGATTCAACACGACAAAAGTTCCGAAGATACTTCCCTTTGTCATCCATCCACAATTGATCCCGCTGGAGGACAAGTACAATTTTGTCATAACTTAATAGCAAGTTTATTCGAAAAAGGAAATAGTTAATGCACACAGCAAGTTCAATCTTTACAAACAATTTTTTCCCTATTATATTTAGTTATGCATCTATAATAGAAATGAGAGAAACTAAGAATAAGTTACCACCTCATACATCTCGACACTCAACTGTACGACAGGAAACTCATCTTTTCTCAAAATTTTTAGAAACAATCCGTGAAAGCCTCAACAGTAATGAATCATCACAAAATGTAACATTATTTACGACGATTATTAGCTTGGTTCATAATAGATTAAAATGTTCACAAAATAGATTTCATTTCAAAATCAAGAAAAAAGTTTTGAACACAAACCTCAGACGATGAAACCTTTTTAGTCGACTAAACAGATTATGTTTGGGACCCTGAATGTTCTCATTCTTTAGATATTTAAATAACAACTGATCTTTCAGGTGCAGCAAATACCACTATTTCTCTACACAAAATTATGGTAAAATTTACACCTTTTACTATTGATGCAACACATTTAAACTATAACACAATTTTCAACGAAAGAACAGGAAATAGTTTAAACTCAACCTATATCAATACACAGCAAACACTTAATAGAATAAAACATCTTACACAACAAGATTTTCAAACTCCATCAAATTTTAATAACGAGGAAATAGTTGAAACAATTCCTTCAAAAATTCAACAAAGCATTTCTCCTTTTCATCCTACACTTACAACAACACATAAAAAAAATACGCCATTCCCACAAACAACTATTCAATCAACAATAACTATAATACGCCATTCCCATCAAAAAACAATATCTCTCAACTGGTACAAAAATGTTTCTTCAAAAAAGCTTAGTTAAATGGTCGAAAGCTGACTCAATAAAAAAACCATCCGAATCGTACAGACAAGACATGCAATACAATTCATATTGTAGCAAAGACCTTAAAAAACTATTTGCATCGATCTACAGCCTTTTTATTATGTTTGGGACCCTGAATGTTCTCATTCTTTAGATATTTAAATAACAACTGATCTTTCAGGTGCAGCAAATACCACTATTTCTCTACACAAAAATATGGTAAAATTTTCACCTTTTACTATTGATGCAACACATTTAATTTATAACACAATTTTCAACGAAAGAACAGGAAATAGTTTAAACTCAACCTATATCAATACACAGCAAACACTTAATAGAATAAAACATCTTACACAACAAGATTTTCAAACTCCATCAAATTTTAATAACGAGGAAATAGTTGAAACAATTCCTTCAAAAATTCAACAAAGCATTTCTCCATTTCATCCTACACTTACAACAACACATAAAAAAAATACGCCATTCCCACAAACAACTATTCAATCAACAGTAAAATCATCCGTTGTCCCAAACAAATTCAGAAATGGATTACCAAACATCAGACTGTTAACCAAAACACAACAACCAAACAAGCAAAAGCCACTAAAACGAAATAAATTCTCAAATCACAATTACAGATGAAGTTTTTGCCAATAACAATAGAAACAGATCAATAAAAAACATAAAAAAACCTCCTTCGTTTGCAATCAAAACCAAGCATATGAACAACACTTCAACCAACAGATACCACAACAACTCTCCCGCACAGTTTTCTTCAATGACCAACAACGAACCACAACAGATTGTTGTGAAAATTATCCATTTTTCCAACAAAACAAGAAAACAAATAAACAATTTACAAAATAACCTCTGGAATTTTGATCAACCAGATCATATATAACAACCAGATGTTCTTGAATGGTTGGAAACCAACAAAACTCATTTATTAGACTCTTTAATGGAGTCTCAAAAGAATTGGCAGCATTTTCAGCTTTAAGAGCAAATTTTTTCGACCACTCCTTCTTAGTAAAAATTTTAAAAATTTTTGGACAACCTTTTTATGCAATCACAAAACAAAACAGCAAATTTTTAAAGTTTGGAAAAATATCACAAAAATTTACTAGAAGAAAACATGAAAGCAGTTCCAGATAGTTTACGTTTTTTTTCTCACTCGTGTTAAATTGCATGGACATGAATTTGAAGGTAAGACAAAAACTTCATTAAAATTCCGAATAGATGCTAGTTTGAATTTTGAACCTCCACCAAACCAAAAAATTCAAAGAAATCCCTGGAATGTTAATTTTTTTAAAAATCTGTTTATAGAAAGCAATTATATCTAGGACCGTTTCATAAAATTCTCAGACAACAAAATAATTTTGAATGGACATTACAACAACAAAACAATTTTGATGAATTAAAAACCCTCCTCACAGAACAGATCTGATCTCGAACACAATTCCAGATCCAGATCAACCATCCTATGACATGTGTGACGCTTCAAACTTTGGAATTAGCGCATCTTTCTTACAATCACATAAAAGAACATACAAAAAGAACCTTATATCAACAAAATCAAGGCTTTTACACAAGCAGAAATCAGATTCTCTGCACTGATGAAAGAATGTACAGCTATAAAATATACTCACGCGTAATATGAATTCTTAATCCTTGGATCAAAGCATCCGATAGTTTTATTTACATATCACAAACCAATAATTTTTATTATTCACGAAAACCTAACCCAAACCTTGTAGTTTTCCGATTTCAATTTATCTTAAAGGAATTTCCAAAGCTTCATTCACTTTGGACTGCAGGAGAAAACGTTTTTTCACCAGACACGCTTAATTGAACACATCACATGAACTAACGCGGAAAACAACCGTAGAAAAACCACAAAATATAAAGTTTGTCCTTGCAAAAACAAAACATCACCACAATTGGAAAGCTGAGTATGCTTTGAAAAAATCAATCACGACAGATCAAAAAAGTCATTTGGAACATTTCTCTTTATACCTTCACATCCAAAATTTACACCTTTTACTATTGATGCAACACATTTAAACTATAACACAATTTTCAACGAAAGAACAGGAAATAGTTTAAACTCAACCTATATCAATACACAGCAAACACTTAATAGAATAAAACATCTTACACAACAAGATTTTCAAACTCCATCAAATTTTAATAACGAGGAAATAGTTGAAACAATTCCTTCAAAAATTCAACAAAGCATTTCTCCTTTTCATCCTACACTTACAACAACACATAAAAAAAATACGCCATTCCCACAAACAACTATTCAATCAACAATAACTATAATACGCCATTCCCATCAAAAAACAATATCTCTCAACTGGTACAAAAATGTTTCTTCAAAAAAGCTTAGTTAAATGGTCGAAAGCTGGCTCAATAAAAAAACCATCCGAATCGTACAGACAAGACATGCAATACAATTCATATTGTAGCAAAGACCTTAAAAAAACTATTTGCATCGATCTACAGCCTTTTTATTATGTTTGGGACCCTGAATGTTCTCATTCTTTAGATATTTAAATAACAACTGATCTTTCAGGTGCAGCAAATACCACTATTTCTCTACACAAAAATATGGTAAAATTTACACCTTTTACTATTGATGCAACACATTTAATTTATAACACAATTTTCAACGAAAGAACAGGAAATAGTTTAAACTCAACCTATATCAATACACAGCAAACACTTAATAGAATAAAACATCTTACACAACAAGATTTTCAAACTCCATCAAATTTTAATAACGAGGAAATAGTTGAAACAATTCCTTCAAAAATTCAACAAAGCATTTCTCCATTTCATCCTACACTTACAACAACACATAAAAAAAATACGCCATTCCCACAAACAACTATTCAATCAACAGTAAAATCATCCGTTGTCCCAAAAAAATTCAGAAATGGATTACCAAACATCAGACTGTTAACCAAAACACAACAACCAAACAAGCAAAAGCCACTAAAACGAAATAAATTCTCAAATCACAATTACAGATGAAGTTTTTGCCAATAACAATAGAAACAGATTAATAAAAAAACATAAAAAAACCTCCTTCGTTTGCAATCAAAACCAAGCATATGAACAACACTTCAATCAACAGATACCACAACAACTCTCCCGCACAGTTTTCTTCAATGACCAACAACGAACCACAACAGATTGTTGTGAAAATTATCCATTTTTCCAACAAAACAAGAAAACAAATAAACAATTTACAAAATAACCTCTGGAATTTTGATCAACCAGATCATATATAACAACCAGATGTTCTTGAATGGTTGGAAACCAACAAAACTCATTTATTAGACTCTTTAATGGAGTCTCAAAAGAATTGGCAGCATTTTCAGCTTTAAGAGCAAATTTTTTCGACCACTCCTTCTTAGTAAAAATTTTAAAAATTTTTGGACAACCTTTTTATGCAATCACAAAACAAAACAGCAAATTTTTAAAGTTTGGAAAAATATCACAAAAATTTACTAGAAGAAAACATGAAAGCAGTTCCAGATAGTTTACGTTTTTTTTCTCACTCGTGTTAAATTGCATGGACATGAATTTGAAGGTAAGACAAAAACTTCATTAAAATTCCGAATAGATGCTAGTTTGAATTTTGAACCTCCACCAAACCCAAAAAATTCAAAGAAATCCCTGGAATGTTAATTTTTTTAAAAATCTGTTTATAGAAAGCAATTATATCTAGGACCGTTTCATAAAATTCTCAGACAACAAAATAATTTTGAATGGACATTACAACAACAAAACAATTTTGATGAATTAAAAACCCTCCTCACAGAACAGATCTGATCTCGAACACAATTCCAGATCCAGATCAACCATCCTATGACATGTGTGACGCTTCAAACTTTGGAATTAGCGCATCTTTCTTACAATCACATAAAAGAACATACAAAAAGAACCTTATATCAACAAAATCAAGGCTTTTACACAAGCAGAAATCAGATTCTCTGCACTGATGAAAGAATGTACAGCTATAAAATATACTCACGCGTAATATGAATTCTTAATCCTTGGATCAAAGCATCCGATAGTTTTATTTACATATCACAAACCAATAATTTTTATTATTCACGAAAACCTAACCCAAACCTTGTAGTTTTCCGATTTCAATTTATCTTAAAGGAATTTCCAAAGCTTCATTCACTTTGAACTGCAGGAGAAAACGTTTTTTCACCAGACACGCTTAATTGAACACATCACATGAACTAACGCGGAAAACAACCGTAGAAAAACCACAAAATATAAAGTTTGTCCTTGCAAAAACAAAACATCACCACAATTGGAAAGCTGAGTATGCTTTGAAAAAATCAATCACGACAGATCAAAAAAGTCATTTGGAACATTTCTCTTTATACCTTCACATCCAAAATAATCATTACAAGTAGATTTATTAGGTAATTCTACAATTGAATCAATGCCATACTCATCATGTAAAAAAAACAATACACAACAAAACCCATCTAAACAATTGTAATATGGTAAAAACCCATTCCCTTTAATAGAAAAAGAGAAATTAACTGTTGGCTAAAATTTCAAGGACCTCCTTATTTAAATTTCAAATATACCATACATGATCTTTTCAATCTACAGACAAAATCGCTCTCTCAAAACGAAAAATCCGAACATCTTTCTACCAACTACAGAACAAAAAACACTAGAATTACTACAGAAAAACCAATACTTGACAAGTTAAAACCTGTTACTAAACAAGTTAAAACCTGGCATAAAAAAACAAAACCTATAAAAGCAGATATCACAACCTTAGGAAACAAAACACAACTCAGATATTTCCAAAAACTCGAAAAATTCAACAATAAAAGAAAACGATGAACCCTTCTCATACCATACTACAGAAAAAAAATTACCCTGTTTACCATTGAGTATGATATTAATAGCATTTCACGTTTCACATTCATTAAAAAAAGGACATGCAGGATCAGAGAAAACAAAATCAAATTTAATTCAAAACTTCTACTTTCCAAACGCACGTTATGAAAAAAAGTCTTATGCAACAATTGTATAACATGTTATAAAAATTAGACATATCCACATCAGAAACAATTAGCAGAAAAACAAGATTTCAAAGGACAAATTTTATATTTCAACCACAGGATATCATTTGACACAAAAGGACCGATATCCCCTCCTCAGAGGGAAATTCATACATCATGGTGACAGCTGATGCATTTGCCCATCATATAGCACTTAATCCTGTACCTCATTGTAATGCTCATTATGAAAACACAACACTTTATGAACATTGGGTAAACAAAATTGGACTATCACAAACCCTTGTCACGGATAATGGTACTGATTTCATTCTTTATAGTATTAAACAAAAACGATGAACATCTCATGTCTAATGGACTAATGGTTTAGTCGAAGGTATGAACCGTTTTCTACAAAAATATCTTAGATGTATCATCAATGGAAACGAAAACAGTTATACCGAATGGTCAATTGACGTAAAGTTTTTCCCATTAGCTTATAATTCACAAATAACAACAACATTAGGACTGTCACCCTATAAAATGGTTTTCAATCAAATTCACAGACACCGATAATGTTCACGGCAAACTCCTCAAAAAACGCACAAGGTTATTATCAACCTATTTGCTTTCAATATGTTACAATTTACCACTACATACACATGATGAAGATCCGTTTCATTGCTCACAAATCCTAAAATTAGCTTCTGGAACAAATACTGAATGGATTTCAAACCGAAATAAAAAACACAACGAAACTTATCAAAAAAGCGAAGGCAGAATTGTAGCAAAGGCAGAATAATCAATTTCAAATAAAATCACGCTTCATACCAGCCACCAAATTGAAAAAAGGAACATATGTCCTAGTTCCAAACTTTGTATTACAAAAACTACAACCTATCCGTAAAGAACCATACCAAACACTTAAAAAACCCACAGATGTTACGAATTACTTATTGTTTCTAATAAAAAAAGAAATTATCCAACATTGGAACAGTCTTTTACGACTCTACCCAAAAAAAATACGCCCTTCGCGAATTAACACAATAACATTCTTTTATACAATAAACAATGTAGAAAAACCATGGAAATTTATAAGCAATAGAAAAGTCAACACTCAAATCATTCAATTATTTTTACCCAAAACACTCAAACAATTTTTCTGATTACAGTACCAAAGAAGCTGCAAGAGATGACCAAATACCTCAAAAACAAAAATTTAATCACAAACTAGAGGAAAATTGTTTATTACAAGGAACAAAAAATCACAACAACGCAAATCATGGCGATTCCGAAGCCAACCATGGAAAGATTATAAAACTTTTGTCCAACAGCCAATATATTAAAAAACATTGCACTTCAGAAACCTCATGATTAAATAATATACGTTCATAATACTCGGACAGTTGCTTCTCAAGAATTTTTCTGTATCAACCTTGAACAACTAGTTCAAATTCAACCAATCACAATTCTTTGGAAGATCACCCCATTCTGAAGCCATATTCCTTAGCCGACATTTTGCTAAGTACAAATAGATCTGAAATTATAACTAATATACCTCCAGTTCACAACATTCATATATATAATATAAATCTCAAACCATCCTCTATCACCAATTACAAAAATCAACAATATTGTCTCAACTTAAACCCCACGTTTCCCGTAAGGTAAACGTTAAATAAGCCTAAAGACCAAATCTGACATGATCATTTAGCCTGAATTCGATACAACTTCACAAAACTCCTAACCATCCAATAAATAAAAACAAAATTATAAAGTTCATTTCTAAATTTCAAGACCTTACTTCACCGAAAACTTCCCATATCCAACCAACTCGTCAAAAATTAATAAACAATCTGACCACGCTCAATTTCCCACCCTAAAAAAAACTTTTAGCCGAATTTAATCATTTCTCAAATGCTTCTTTCTAGACCATTTCAATATTTCAAGATAATCTTTTCAAATTACTTTCAATTTTTGCAACACTTTTACAAATTTGTATTTTTGTTATCATAGATACTTTAGAAATAGCACTTCTCCTCTTCAAAAATTTTTGCAGCCTCTTCGTAACGCTTACGCTAACGCTTAATACACAGTCTAACGCTTAACATAATACACAGTCCTTACCCACTCTATTTATCACAACAAAACTTATCTGTAAAAACAATAGATGTACCAAAAAAAACTTGGATATATAACATTCTACAACCTATAATCAGGACTATCTTACACATGGATCTTCTAATAGTTTTTTTCCTTAAAACACTTTCCCCTTGTATTTTTGAAACTCACATTTATTCAGAATCCTTCCCCCCGATTAGGACCACAAGACCTTCTAGCTACATATTATGATTGGAATAAAATCAGCAAAAGACACTACATAATTACGCAATAAATCAAGTAACCCAATGCGAATCTGAACCACTAGATATAGAATCAACAAATATAGTACCAACACTTTAATATCAAAAGCACGAGTACAACTCTAACAGGATTTGATTCCACAGCAATATTTTGAGAGAAGAAAAAACATTTTGCTAACAAGTCTCAAATGGAAAGAAAAACAGACTCGATCACGAAATTTTTTACCAAAGTAAAATCAAAAGACTTTGGCATGTTAACCCTGAAGATTGCAAAACTAATTATAACGATTAATTTTAAATAAAAATAAAATAACAAATCGCAAATTAATCAAATTTCAAAGTTTATCAGGCTCCGCACATTGAGCAAAACTTGAAAGACACCAAGGTCATACTAAGTTAGACAATAACTATCCGTTTCACGGCGCTCACGTTCGTTTAACTTGTGATATACATGACAAAAACTGGATATCACCCATTGAAATCAAAATCAGCTGCAAGGCTGACACAAAAAACACAGGATAACAAGAAGTATTGTGTTTCGATTGATTTGGAAAATTCAATTTAAAAAATTTAATTGACAGGTGACTTAATAGATGGTTGTATACTATAACAAGGAATATGCTTTTCTTGTAAGAACTATCAGGGATATTGCAATCCTACCACCCAAACCCAGGCAACCATTGTTTTGTTCCCTGGACACACTTGTACCACCTTTTAAATTGCTGAAATCCACACAAGAATGAAAAAATTTCACCGAAAACATTTTATTGAACAAATTCCTGTTAAAAGATTCAATCCTGATAAATTAAGATCAGTTAGGCAAAACGATAAAAACGTGAACGGTATTGAAAAGAAATTAACGCGTTTCCAATTTTTACCCTCAAACAGGAGTAAATTGTAAAACTCCTGAACCGCTTTTGAAACTAAATATTCAAAAATTTTTGTCAAATACAAAAAAACTTCGACATGAAAACAGCCAACTTAATTATTAACCCAGTAAAACCACATCAAAAACGCAAAAATGATTTATTTTATATCCCGATAACATTTTCTAAAAACACAGTAAACCATTGAGGAAAATGTCCCAGAAGATGGAGATAGCACACGATTGCAAGAACTCTCACTTATGAAAAAGAAATATTTTGGTGCAAGTCGATATGATATACATCTGGATATGAAACTGGACTACACCCTAAGCAAAATTTTTCAAGAAATGTCATCATCCGAACTAGAAACATTTCACCATCTTTGTGAACTCGAACGTGAACACATTTTACAATCAGTTGCATTAGAAGTATTGGAAATACCCTATGCAGGATCTTTATTATCAAACAATAGATCAAATTTCATCGACTGCGAAGGAAACATCTCTTGTACTACGCGTGTGCTAAAAAAAGTTTCAACGTTATACGTTTTTGAAGATAAAGAATCACTTTATACTACAAAATTCAAGTATATTTTGTTGATACGCTTTCACGACGCACATATTGTTGGGATACAGCTGTCCCATGTGGTTCTGAAAATAGCCCCGACTTAGTACAGCTAAATCCAATTGAAGATAAAAATTATCTTTTTACTCCAGACCTTACTCTTATGCCACCATTAGAAAAAATCTCACCAGAAAGCATAACAGCAGTCGCTCGTAACCCAAAATAGACTTAAAACCAATGGGTATTTAATCCAGATCAGAAAATACAAAATTTTCACTAAAATAGATAAATACAAAGACAATAAATTGACAAAAACTTACGAAAACTTGCTGAAACCGCAAGTTTCTCAGATAATTATGCACAAGAATGGAGCTGATTTTTCAAAGATATTAAAGACTCTATTTTTATATCCTAACAGTGGAAAGTACCGTCCACAAGATATTTCACCAAATATAATCTTTAAGGAATTTCCAAAGCTTCATTCACTTTGGACTGCAGGAGAAAACGTTTTTTCACCAGACACGCTTAATTGAACACATCACATGAACTAACGCGGAAAACAACCGTAGAAAAACCACAAAATATAAAGTTTGCCCTTGCAAAAACAAAACATCACCACAATTGGAAAGCAAGTATGCTTTGAAAAAATCAATCACGACAGATCAAAAAAAGTCATTTGGAACATTTCTCTTTATACCTTGACATCCAAAATAATCATTACAAGTAGATTTATTAGGTAATTCTACAATTGAACCAATACCATACTCATCATGTATAAAAACAATACACAACAAAATCCATCTAAGCAATTGTAATATGGTAAAAACCCATTCCCTTTAATAGAAAAAGAGAACTTAACTGATGGCTAAAATTTAATTTTCAAGGACCTCTTGATTTAAATTTCAAATATACCATACATGATCTTTTCAATCTACAGACAAAATCGCTCTCTCAAAAACCAAAATTCCGAACATCTTTCTACCAACTACAGAACAAAAAACACTAGAATTACTACAGAAAAACCAATACTTGACAAATTAAAACCTGTTATTAAACAAGTTGAAACCTGGCATTAAAAAACAAAACCTATAAAAGCAGATATCACAACCTTACGAAACAAAACACAACTCAGATATTTCCAAAAGTTCAAAAAATCCAACAATAAAAGAAAACAATGAACTCTTCTCATACCATACTACAGAAAAAAAATTACCCTGTTCACCATTGAGTATGATATTACTAGCATTTCACGTTTCACATTCATTAAAAAAGGACATGCAGGATCAAAGAAAACAAAATCAAATTTAATTCAAAACTTCTACTTTCCAAACGCACCGATATGATAAAAAGTCTTATGCAACAATTGTATAACATGTTATAAAAATTAGACATATCCACATCAGAAACAATTAGCAGAAAAACAAGATTTCAAAGGACAATTTTTATATTTCAACCACAGGATATCATTTGACACAAAAGGACCGATATCCCCTCCTCAGAGGGAAATTCATACATCATGGTGACAGCTGATGCATTTGCCCATCATATAGCACTTAATCCTGTACCTCATTGTAATGCTCATTATGAAAACACAACACTTTATGAACATTGGGTAAACAAAATTGGACTATCAGAAACCCTTGTCACGGATAATGGTACTGATTTCATTCTTTATAGTGTTAAACAAAAACGATGAACATCTCATGTCTAATGGACTAATGGTTTAGTCGAAGGTATGAACCATTTCCTACAAAAATATCTTAGATGTATCATCAATGGAAACGAAAACAATTATACCGAATGGTCAATTGACATAAAGTTTTTCCCATTAGCTTATAATTCACAAA
Source organism: Symsagittifera roscoffensis (assembly GCF_963678635.1). Lineage (NCBI taxonomy): Eukaryota > Metazoa > Xenacoelomorpha > Acoela > Convolutidae > Symsagittifera > Symsagittifera roscoffensis. The sequence goes on from NW_026971099.1 coordinate 43,887, forward strand.
TAACAACAACATTAGGACTGTCACCCTATAAAATGGTTTTCAATCAAATTCACAGACACCGATAATGTTCACGGCAAACTCCTCAAACAACGCACAAAATTATTATCAACTTATTCGCTTTCAATATGTTACAATTTACCACAACATACACATGATGAAGATCAGTTTCATTGCTCACAAATCCTAAAATTAGCTTCTGGAACAAATACTGAATGGATTTCAAACCGAAATAAAAAACACAACGAAACTTATTACAAAAAAGCGAAGGCAGAATTGTAGCAAAGGCAGAATAATCAATTTCAAATAAAATCACGCTTCATACCAGCCACCAAATTGAAAAAAGGAACATATGTTCTAGTTCCAAACTTTGTATTACAAAAACTACAACCTATCCGTAAAAAACCATACCAAACACTTGAAAAACCCACAGATGTAACGAATTACTTATTGTTTCTACTAAAAAAGAAATTATCCAACATTGGAACAGTCTTTTACGACTCTACCTAAAAAAAATACGCCCTTCGCGAATTAACACAATTACATTCTTTTATACAATAAACAATGTAGAAAAACCATGGAAATTTCTAAGCAATAGAAAAGTCAACATTTAAATCATTCACTAATTTTTACCCAAAACACTCAAAATTTTTTTTTGATTACAGTACCAAAGAAGCTGCAAGAGATGACCAAATACCTCAAAAACAAAAACTTAATCGCAAACTAGAGGAAAAATGTTTATTACAAGGAACAAAAAAATCACAACAACGCAAATCATGGCAATTCCGAAGCCAACCATGGAATGATTATAAAACTTTTGTCCAACAGCCAATATATTAAAAAAACAATGCACTTCAGAAACCTCATGATTAAATAAAATACGTTCATAATACTCGGACAATTGCTTCTCAAGAATTTTTCTGTATCAACCTTGAACAACTAGTTCAAATTCAACCAATCACAATTGTTCGGAAGATCACCCCATTCTGAAGCCATATTCCTTAGCCGACATTTTGCTAAGTACAGATAGATCTGAAACTATAACTAATAAACCTCCAGTTCACAACATTCATTTATATAATATAAATCTCAAACCATCCTCTATCACCAATTACAAAAATCAACAATTTTGTCTCAACTTAAACCCCACGTTTCCCGAAAGGTAAACGTTAAAAAAGCCTAAAGACCAAATCTGACATGATCATTTAGCCTGAAGTCGATACAACTTCACAAAACTCCTAACCATCCAATAAATAAAAACAAAATTATAAAGTTCATTTCTAAATTTCAAGACCTTACTTCACTGAAAACTTCCCATATCCAACCAACTTGTCAAAAATTAATAAACAATCTGACCACGCTCAATTTCCCACCCTAAAAAAACTTTTAGCTGAATTAAATCATTTCTCAAATGCTTCTTTCTAGACCATTTCAATATTTCAAGATAATTTTTTCAAAATACTTTCAATTTTTGCAACACTTTTACAAATTTGTATTTTTGTTATCATAGATACTTTAGAAATAGCACTTCTCCTCTTCAGAAATTTTTGCAACCTCTTCGTAATTTTCTACTCCGTCATAAAAATTTACTATAACTTCTCAAAAATTTTTGACCACCTGCTCATATACGAAATAAATGTTACGACATTCCTTCAATAAGAAGACATTTTTCTTCTTTTACTATTTTTTCTCACTTTTCTACTTCCCCTAATTTAAACAATTTGTAAATGCATAAAAAAAGCCAGAATTACTTTATCTCTAGCATCAATCTTCTTTTCATAGACGAATACTATACGCAACACATGTTAACTAATAAAAAGATAAATATTCAAAATATTCAAATTTGCTAATCAACAACCAACTCAACAACAACCACCAACCGCTGCAACCCAGGACCCCCAACAACAACAATATCTAGTCAAACAAATCAACTCCAATCAAATACAAGCTTTTCATTTCAAGAAAATCCCTATACATATGGAGAAAGAAATACATCATTATCTGAGCCTTTGATACCAGCAATCCGCCACGCACCCCGAAGTGAATTACATTATGAACCAACGTATAACTTCTACCCCTAACTCCAACGAGCTCTTAATAGAAATTCGTATCCAAGCCAAAACAAAAATGAATCATCAAAATAGATAGAAAACTTATCCATCCCGAAGAAATGGAAACTTTGCAAAACCCAGAGTTGATTTTGATATACCTTCATCACCATCTTCGACCTCTTTAGGTTTTTCTAGTAATTCAACCCAAAGTAATCCTTCATCACTACAAACAGTTTCACAACAGAATACCCAGAAAAATCCAACGAACTATTAAGGATGAACCCAATTCCCGAACAAGTTCGTGAAAACCCTTTTAGTCCCCCCACTTCAAGGGCAAAAAGTATACAATTTGTGTAAGTTTTGTATTGCTCACAAATAAATCAATCCTAAACAAAACTAATAAAGTAGAAGAATGAATGTATTCCGGTCTATAGCAAATCCAAGAGTTGCTGTCCAAGAGTTGTTTAACGTTACTTGGTTTGAAATAGAAAGTAAATTAACTTACCTTGAACTTTTGTCGAGGACCACGGAAGAAAACTTCATAGTCAATTACCGACAGAGCAGTTGTATTGGAACCAATTCTAAACTAGTATAATCCAACGAGTGTAATCTGTGTAATCTAACCAGCTTTCACCCAAAGCGAACCAAATTTAGTAAACTAACCTGTAGATGTACCATCAGACACCTCCTTGTCATTGCTAGAAACCCTAGCACTACCATCAACTACTTCCATCACAGGTAAAATCCAAACAACTTCATTCCCTCTAAATTTCCATACAAACTTTGACGATCGATATCGTTTTTTTTTCACCCACTAATAACCCTTTACGAATATTTTGGAAAATATTCTTAGCATACCCTCCTCTATTTTGTCAACACCCTGAGTGTAGTAAATTACATAATTGGGCAATTAACCGATTACAATAAAGACACGACATCCACAAAGATATAGAAGAACATAATACACAGATCCTTACTCAAGATAATCTAACGCTTAATACACAGTCTAACGCTTAACATAATACACAGTCCTTACCCACTCTATTTATCACAACAAAACTTATCTGTAAAAACAATAGATGTACCAAAAAAAAACTTGGATATATAACATTCTACAACCTATAATCAGGACTATCTTACACATGGATCTTCTAATAGTTTTTTTCCTTAAAACACTTTCCCCTTGTATTTTTGAAACTCACATTTATTCAGAATCCTTCCCCCCGATTAGGACCACAAGACCTTCTAGCTACATATTATGATTGGAATAAAATCAGCAAAAGACACTACATAATTACGCAATAAATCAAGTAACCCAATGCGAATCTGAACCACTAGATATAGAATCAACAAATATAGTACCAACACTTTAATATCAGAAGCACGAGTACAACTCTAACAGGATTTGATTCCACAGCAATATTTTGAGAGAAGAAAAAACATTTTGCTAACAAGTCTCAAATGGAAAGAAAAAAGACTCGATCACAAAATTTTTTACCAAAGTAAAATCAAAAGACTTTGGCATGTTAACCCTGAAGATTGCAAAACTAATTATAACGATTAATTTTTATATAAAAATAAAGGCACAAATCGCAAATTAATCAAAATTCAAAAATTTATCAGGCTCTGCACATTGAGCAAAACTTGAAAGACACCAAGGTCATATTAAGTTAGACAATAACTATCCGTTTCACGGTGCTCACGTTCGTTTAACTTGTGATATACATGACAAAAACTGGATACCACCCATTGAAATCAAAATCAGCTGCAAGGCTGAGACAAAAAACACAGAATAACAAGAAGTATTGTGTTTCGATTGCATTGGAAAATTCAATTTAAAAAGTTTAATTGAGAGTTGACTTAATAGATGGTTGTATACTATAACAAGGAATATGCTTTTCTTGTAAAAACTATCAGGGATATTGCAATCCTACCACCCAAACCCAGGCAACCATTGTTTTGTTCCCTGGACACACTTGTACCACCTTTTAAATTGCTGAAATCCACACAAGAATGAAAAAATTTCACCGAAAACATTTTATTGAACAAATTCCTGTTAAAAGATTCAATCCTGATAAATTAAGATCAGTTAGGCAAAACGATAAAAACGTGAACGGTATTGAAAAGAAATTAACGCGTTTCCAATTTTTACCCTCAAACAGGAGTAAATTGTAAAACTCCTGAACCTCTTTTGAAACTAAATATTCAAAAATTTTTGTCAAATACAAAAAAACTTCGACATGAAAACAGCCAACTTAATTATTAACCCAGTAAAACCACATCAAAAACGCAAAAATGATTTATTTTATATCCCGATAACATTTTCTAAAAACACAGTAAACCATTGAGGAAAATGTCCCAGAAGATGGAGATAGCACACGATTGCAAGAACTCTCACTTATGAAAAAGAAATATTTTGGTGCAAGTCGATATGATATACATCTGGATATGAAACTGGACTACACCCTAAGCAAAATTTTTCAAGAAATGTCATCATCCGAACTAGAAACATTTCACCATCTTTGTGAACTCGAACGTGAACACATTTTACAATCAGTTGCATTAGAAGTATTGGAAATACCCTATGCAGGATCTTTATTATCAAACAATAGATCAAATTTCATCGACTGCGAAGGAAACATCTCTTGTACTACGCGTGTGCTAAAAAAAGTTTCAACGTTATACGTTTTTGAAGATAAAGAATCACTTTATACTACAAAATTCAAGTATATTTTGTTGATACGCTTTCACGACGCACATATTGTTGGGATACAGCTGTCCCATGTGGTTCTGAAAATAGCCCCGACTTAGTACAGCTAAATCCAATTGAAGATAAAAATTATCTTTTTACTCCAGACCTTACTCTTATGCCACCATTAGAAAAAATCTCACCAGAAAGCATAACAGCAGTCGCTCGTAACCCAAAATAGACTTAAAACCAATGGGTATTTAATCCAGATCAGAAAATACAAAATTTTCACTAAAATAGATAAATACAAAGACAATAAATTGACAAAAACTTACGAAAACTTGCTGAAACCGCAAGTTTCTCAGATAATTATGCACAAGAATGGAGCTGATTTTTCAAAGATATTAAAGACTCTATTTTTATATCCTAACAGTGGAAAGTACCGTCCACAAGATATTTCACCAAATATAATCTTTAAGGAATTTCCAAAGCTTCATTCACTTTGGACTGCAGGAGAAAACGTTTTTTCACCAGACACGCTTAATTGAACACATCACATGAACTAACGCGGAAAACAACCGTAGAAAAACCACAAAATATAAAGTTTGCCCTTGCAAAAACAAAACATCACCACAATTGGAAAGCAAGTATGCTTTGAAAAAATCAATCACGACAGATCAAAAAAAGTCATTTGGAACATTTCTCTTTATACCTTGACATCCAAAATAATCATTACAAGTAGATTTATTAGGTAATTCTACAATTGAACCAATACCATACTCATCATGTATAAAAACAATACACAACAAAATCCATCTAAGCAATTGTAATATGGTAAAAACCCATTCCCTTTAATAGAAAAAGAGAACTTAACTGATGGCTAAAATTTAATTTTCAAGGACCTCTTGATTTAAATTTCAAATATACCATACATGATCTTTTCAATCTACAGACAAAATCGCTCTCTCAAAAACCAAAATTCCGAACATCTTTCTACCAACTACAGAACAAAAAACACTAGAATTACTACAGAAAAACCAATACTTGACAAATTAAAACCTGTTATTAAACAAGTTGAAACCTGGCATTAAAAAACAAAACCTATAAAAGCAGATATCACAACCTTACGAAACAAAACACAACTCAGATATTTCCAAAAGTTCAAAAAATCCAACAATAAAAGAAAACAATGAACTCTTCTCATACCATACTACAGAAAAAAAATTACCCTGTTCACCATTGAGTATGATATTACTAGCATTTCACGTTTCACATTCATTAAAAAAGGACATGCAGGATCAGAGAAAACAAAATCAAATTTAATTCAAAACTTCTACTTTCCAAACGCACCGATATGATAAAAAGTCTTATGCAACAATTGTATAACATGTTATAAAAATTAGACATATCCACATCAGAAACAATTAGCAGAAAAACAAGATTTCAAAGGACAATTTTTATATTTCAACCACAGGATATCATTTGACACAAAAGGACCGATATCCCCTCCTCAGAGGGAAATTCATACATCATGGTGACAGCTGATGCATTTGCCCATCATATAGCACTTAATCCTGTACCTCATTGTAATGCTCATTATGAAAACACAACACTTTATGAACATTGGGTAAACAAAATTGGACTATCAGAAACCCTTGTCACGGATAATGGTACTGATTTCATTCTTTATAGTGTTAAACAAAAACGATGAACATCTCATGTCTAATGGACTAATGGTTTAGTCGAAGGTATGAACCATTTCCTACAAAAATATCTTAGATGTATCATCAATGGAAACGAAAACAATTATACCGAATGGTCAATTGACATAAAGTTTTTCCCATTAGCTTATAATTCACAAATAACAACAACATTAGGACTGTCACCCTATAAAATGGTTTTCAATCAAATTCACAGACACCGATAATGTTCACGGCAAACTCCTCAAACAACGCACAAAATTATTATCAACTTATTCGCTTTCAATATGTTACAATTTACCACAACATACACATGATGAAGATCAGTTTCATTGCTCACAAATCCTAAAATTAGCTTCTGGAACAAATACTGAATGGATTTCAAACCGAAATAAAAAACACAACGAAACTTATTACAAAAAAGCGAAGGCAGAATTGTAGCAAAGGCAGAATAATCAATTTCAAATAAAATCACGCTTCATACCAGCCACCAAATTGAAAAAAGGAACATATGTTCTAGTTCCAAACTTTGTATTACAAAAACTACAACCTATCCGTAAAGAACCATACCAAACACTTGAAAAACCCACAGATGTAACGAATTACTTATTGTTTCTACTAAAAAAGAAATTATCCAACATTGGAACAGTCTTTTACGACTCTACCTAAAAAAAATACGCCCTTCGCGAATTAACACAATTACATTCTTTTATACAATAAACAATGTAGAAAAACCATGGAAATTTCTAAGCAATAGAAAAGTCAACATTTAAATCATTCACTAATTTTTACCCAAAACACTCAAAATTTTTTTTTGATTACAGTACCAAAGAAGCTGCAAGAGATGACCAAATACCTCAAAAACAAAAACTTAATCGCAAACTAGAGGAAAAATGTTTATTACAAGGAACAAAAAAATCACAACAACGCAAATCATGGCAATTCCGAAGCCAACCATGGAATGATTATAAAACTTTTGTCCAACAGCCAATATATTAAAAAAACAATGCACTTCAGAAACCTCATGATTAAATAAAATACGTTCATAATACTCGGACAATTGCTTCTCAAGAATTTTTCTGTATCAACCTTGAACAACTAGTTCAAATTCAACCAATCACAATTGTTCGGAAGATCACCCCATTCTGAAGCCATATTCCTTAGCCGACATTTTGCTAAGTACAGATAGATCTGAAACTATAACTAATAAACCTCCAGTTCACAACATTCATTTATATAATATAAATCTCAAACCATCCTCTATCACCAATTACAAAAATCAACAATTTTGTCTCAACTTAAACCCCACGTTTCCCGAAAGGTAAACGTTAAAAAAGCCTAAAGACCAAATCTGACATGATCATTTAGCCTGAAGTCGATACAACTTCACAAAACTCCCAACCATCCAATAAATAAAAACAAAATTATAAAGTTCATTTCTAAATTTCAAGACCTTACTTCACTGAAAACTTCCCATATCCAACCAACTTGTCAAAAATTAATAAACAATCTGACCACGCTCAATTTCCCACCCTAAAAAAACTTTTAGCTGAATTAAATCATTTCTCAAATGCTTCTTTCTAGACCATTTCAATATTTCAAGATAATTTTTTCAAAATACTTTCAATTTTTGCAACACTTTTACAAATTTGTATTTTTGTTATCATAGATACTTTAGAAATAGCACTTCTCCTCTTCAGAAATTTTTGCAACCTCTTCGTAATTTTCTACTCCGTCATAAAAATTTACTATAACTTCTCAAAAATTTTTGACCACCTGCTCATATACGAAATAAATGTTACGACATTCCTTCAATAAGAAGACATTTTTCTTCTTTTACTATTTTTTCTCACTTTTCTACTTCCCCTAATTTAAACAATTTGTAAATGCATAAAAAAAGCCAGAATTACTTTATCTCTAGCATCAATCTTCTTTTCATAGACGAATACTATACGCAACACATGTTAACTAATAAAAAGATAAATATTCAAAATATTCAAATTTGCTAATCAACAACCAACTCAACAACAACCACCAACCGCTGCAACCCAGGACCCCCAACAACAACAATATCTAGTCAAACAAATCAACTCCAATCAAATACAAGCTTTTCATTTCAAGAAAATCCCTATACATATGGAGAAAGAAATACATCATTATCTGAGCCTTTGATACCAGCAATCCGCCACGCACCCCGAAGTGAATTACATTATGAACCAACGTATAACTTCTACCCCTAACTCCAACGAGCTCTTAATAGAAATTCGTATCCAAGCCAAAACAAAAATGAATCATCAAAATAGATAGAAAACTTATCCATCCCGAAGAAATGGAAACTTTGCAAAACCCAGAGTTGATTTTGATATACCTTCATCACCATCTTCGACCTCTTTAGGTTTTTCTAGTAATTCAACCCAAAGTAATCCTTCATCACTACAAACAGTTTCACAACAGAATACCCAGAAAAATCCAACGAACTATTAAGGATGAACCCAATTCCCGAACAAGTTCGTGAAAACCCTTTTAGTCCCCCCACTTCAAGGGCAAAAAGTATACAATTTGTGTAAGTTTTGTATTGCTCACAAATAAATCAATCCTAAACAAAACTAATAAAGTAGAAGAATGAATGTATTCCGGTCTATAGCAAATCCAAGAGTTGCTGTCCAAGAGTTGTTTAACGTTACTTGGTTTGAAATAGAAAGTAAATTAACTTACCTTGAACTTTTGTCGAGGACCACGGAAGAAAACTTCATAGTCAATTACCGACAGAGCAGTTGTATTGGAACCAATTCTAAACTAGTATAATCCAACGAGTGTAATCTGTGTAATCTAACCAGCTTTCACCCAAAGCGAACCAAATTTAGTAAACTAACCTGTAGATGTACCATCAGACACCTCCTTGTCATTGCTAGAAACCCTAGCACTACCATCAACTACTTCCATCACAGGTAAAATCCAAACAACTTCATTCCCTCTAAATTTCCATACAAACTTTGACGATCGATATCGTTTTTTTTTCACCCACTAATAACCCTTTACGAATATTTTGGAAAATATTCTTAGCATACCCTCCTCTATTTTGTCAACACCCTGAGTGTAGTAAATTACATAATTGGGCAATTAACCGATTACAATAAAGACACGACATCCACAAAGATATAGAAGAACATAATACACAGATCCTTACTCAAGATAATCTAACGCTTAATACACAGTCTAACGCTTAACATAATACACAGTCCTTACCCACTCTATTTATCACAACAAAACTTATCTGTAAAAACAATAGATGTACCAAAAAAAACTTGGATATATAACATTCTACAACCTATAATCAGGACTATCTTACACATGGATCTTCTAATAGTTTTTTTCCTTAAAACACTTTCCCCTTGTATTTTTGAAACTCACATTTATTCAGAATCCTTCCCCCCGATTAGGACCACAAGACCTTCTAGCTACATATTATGATTGGAATAAAATCAGCAAAAGACACTACATAATTACGCAATAAATCAAGTAACCCAATGCGAATCTGAACCACTAGATATAGAATCAACAAATATAGTACCAACACTTTAATATCAGAAGCACGAGTACAACTCTAACAGGATTTGATTCCACAGCAATATTTTGAGAGAAGAAAAAACATTTTGCTAACAAGTCTCAAATGGAAAGAAAAAAGACTCGATCACAAAATTTTTTACCAAAGTAAAATCAAAAGACTTTGGCATGTTAACCCTGAAGATTGCAAAACTAATTATAACGATTAATTTTTATATAAAAATAAAGGCACAAATCGCAAATTAATCAAAATTCAAAAATTTATCAGGCTCTGCACATTGAGCAAAACTTGAAAGACACCAAGGTCATATTAAGTTAGACAATAACTATCCGTTTCACGGTGCTCACGTTCGTTTAACTTGTGATATACATGACAAAAACTGGATACCACCCATTGAAATCAAAATCAGCTGCAAGGCTGACACAAAAAGCACAGAATAACAAGAAGTATTGTGTTTCGATTGCATTGGAAAATTCAATTTAAAAAGTTTAATTGAGAGTTGACTTAATAGATGGTTGTATACTATAACAAGGAATATGCTTTTCTTGTAAAAACTATCAGGGATATTGCAATCCTACCACCCAAACCCAGGCAACCATTGTTTTGTTCCCTGGACACACTTGTACCACCTTTTAAATTGCTGAAATCCACACAAGAATGAAAAAATTTCACCGAAAACATTTTATTGAACAAATTCCTGTTAAAAGATTCAATCCTGATAAATTAAGATCAGTTAGGCAAAACGATAAAAACGTGAACGGTATTGAAAAGAAATTAACGCGTTTCCAATTTTTACCCTCAAACAGGAGTAAATTGTAAAACTCCTGAACCGCTTTTGAAACTAAATATTCAAAAATTTTTGTCAAATACAAAAAAACTTCGACATGAAAACAGCCAACTTAATTATTAACCCAGTAAAACCACATCAAAAACGCAAAAATGATTTATTTTATATCCCGATAACATTTTCTAAAAACACAGTAAACCATTGAGGAAAATGTCCCAGAAGATGGAGATAGCACACGATTGCAAGAACTCTCACTTATGAAAAAGAAATATTTTGGTGCAAGTCGATATGATATACATCTGGATATGAAACTGGACTACACCCTAAGCAAAATTTTTCAAGAAATGTCATCATCCGAACTAGAAACATTTCACCATCTTTGTGAACTCGAACGTGAACACATTTTACAATCAGTTGCATTAGAAGTATTGGAAATACCCTATGCAGGATCTTTATTATCAAACAATAGATCAAATTTCATCGACTGCGAAGGAAACATCTCTTGTACTACGCGTGTGCTAAAAAAGTTTCAACGTTATACGTTTTTGAAGATAAAAAATCTTTTTATACTACAAAATTCAAGTATATTTTGTTGATACGCTTTCACGACGCACATATTTTTGGGAAACAGCTGTCCCATGTGGTTCTGAAAATAGCCCCGACGTAGTACAGCTAAATCCAATTGAAGATAAAAATTATCTTTTTACTCTAGAACTTACTCTTATGCCACCATTAGAAAAAAACTCACCAGAAAGCACAACAGCAGTCGCCCGTAACCCAAAGTAGGCTTAAAACCAATGGGTATTTAATCCAGATCAGATAATACAAAATTTTCACTAAAATAGATAAATACAAAGACAATAAATTGACAAAAACTTACGAAAAGTTTCTCAGATAATTATGCACTAGAATGGAGCTGATATTTCAAAGATATTAAAGACTCTATATTTATATTCTAACAGTAGAAAGTACCTTCCACAAGATATTTCACCAAATATAATCTTTAGTTATGAAAATCTAACAAACTAACTCATATCTTTTCTAGGATGGCCCT
>NW_026971100.1:0-1000 GCF_963678635.1 Symsagittifera roscoffensis
AGTCGCAACGAGAGTTTAAGTCTGGAAAGTCCGGACATGGGTCGCGGGCCTCGACCCGGGTCACGAGCTCCGCTACTAGAAAAGGGTGTTCTCAGTATTGAATATTTTCAAATCAATCAGAAACCTCAACACTTGAGAAAAGTCTTACATCAAAAAAGCAGATCTTTGCGGACCGTCAAGATAGCAGCCTGTGCACACTTTCTTTTGAAAAATGTTGGCAGGTCGACTTTTTTTCAATTTTAGATGATTCGTCTAAAAAACGTTTCTTAAGATTGCGAGAAACCAGAGCAAAACTCATCCGGTGATCCTCTACTTACAAGATAATTGAGGAGTTAGGAACAAAAAACTAGAAAAACGTAGAAAGATGATGGATATACAGATTAGGTTCAACTTTTGAAAGTGTTAGTTCTGAATTTTTTTTCACTTCTTCGTGTTGTTGGGAGCAATTTCATAAGCACTATTGCAACTGTTATCTTATCTTCCTGTAATTTTTTAATTTCAGCAACTAGTTGAGCAATATGCCAATTGCATTGATGCTGATGACGTAGAGCTGTTTTTAAATAGGTTTTTCTCTTTTTGTTTGACTCCTCATATCCGCAGCAGAAACACGTTTTCCCCTTCACTTAGTCTCATCTGATACCAATTGGGACCATCGATCACTTCATTGACAGATATAAACGGTACAGCCATACACGTTTAGTGAGAATATTCAGGGATGTTGCCTTTTTTTACGTCGGAAACATTTGGTTTAAAAGCTGAATTGTTCGATTAGAAAGCACACAGGAAACTGTTTTTGAAAGCTAAACGAATCCAATTTTATGCAGAAACAAAATAGATCAATTAATTTTCACCTTATCGAAACGCTGCAGTTCTCATCAGATTGGGAATGCCCTCAAGTGTCATAGCGCCCAGTATTAGGGTATATAAATTAATAATTCATACGGTAGCCTGTTTTCGTGCAACCAGCTGCAGCGAATGAACACGAACTCTTTATAAAGAT
>NW_026971101.1:0-19548 GCF_963678635.1 Symsagittifera roscoffensis
AATGAAACCTCGTCCAGCTCTGCGTTCTATAGAGCACCTCCAGAACTCTTCTGCTGCTCGAAAGCTCTTTGATGTAATTTCGTAATTTTCAAGAAAGTAAAATAAAAATTATTCAAATTTGTCAAAAAATTTCCATTTTCAACCTTTTAAATGGATTAATAACTGATTTTTTGTCCAATTCAGGGAGAATTGAAATAGGACTCTCAATACAAATGAACAATAAGAGCAATATTCCATAAAATTTCTAGATTTTTGCTCAATGATTAACCCAAATTTGTACAAAAATTACAAATTCAGAGAAGTTATTCACCTTAATAGTACAGAACATCAGATCAAGGATGAAAAATGAACAGTTAATTACAAAAATTGACTAAAAACGAGATAAATGTTTCGTAAAAATTTATTCGATATTGGCTCAAATTCAACAAAATCTTCTTCATAACTGATGATTATCTCTCTGTTGCTTCTGCAACATAATTTTCCGTAGAAATGATCTATTCTTAAAGGTTATTCTTACTTTCTGCTTAAAAACATGGTTTCGCTATTGAACACACTTTGCAAGAAAATGTAGTCAGAACTGGAGAATTTAGGGGGAAAATAGTATCAATCGAACGAACAATTTGCTAGCAGAGATGAAATTAGAACTGATACCGTCTGATTATTTTGATAAAAATTGTAAATATTTTCCTCAAGTTTCCCTTGTTAGGTGCAACAGTAAAATATTTAAGCAAAAATACAACTTTTGGGATCAATATCTATCACTTTTCTGGAAAAATAGTCTTTTTTTTTTATTTTCTCTAGTAATGCTCTATATTTTAAGGTTTTTCTTGCTTTCTGCTTAATGCATGTTTTCCCTATTGAACACACTTTGCAAGAAAAATTAGTCAGAACTGGAGAATTTAGGAGGAAAAAAGTATCAATTGAACGAACAATTAGCTGGTAAAGATGAAATTAGAACTGACACCGTCTGATTATTACAAAAAAATTGTAAATGTCTTCCTCAAGAATCCCTTGATAGGTGCTACAGTAAATTATTTCAGCAAAATTACAATTTTTGGGTCAATAACTATATCTTTTCTTGCAAAATAAATTTTAAATAGCTTTTTTTCTTATTTAAAAGGGAAGTTTTCTCAAAAATATCGAAGTGAGAAAGAATCGGTGTTGGTTAAAACATTCAAAAAAATATGTAACAAATGAGAATACAAAAAGTGTTTCTAAAATTTAAGAACAAATTAGGAGCAGCTCTATTAGTTATATTCTGAAAACCTCCGGAAATACGCAAGGGAACCTAGTTCCTAACATCTACAATATCTAAAAACTTTTATAGAGCGCGTCTCAAAAAATTGATTTAGCAAAGGAAATCAAGGTGCAAACTGGAGCAATTGTGTAATTCTCGGATTTTTATTAAGCAAAAGAAAACTCTATATAATTCAAAAAAATAAAGAAATGTAGATCTTGAAAGCTATTTTTGCTTAATGCTTCAGGTACCTTCTTCCAAAAGAAGTCGGATTGAGTTTACTTTACAAAAACTATCCTCAAAACATCTGATTTTTCATAAAAAGTTACCTTATATATCAAAGGATAACAAATTTTTCTAATGAATTACACATAAATACCAATCTTTGACACTTTTTATGTCGGAGTTTTTCTCAAAATATGGTTTATAAGCTAATTTTTAGGAAAAATTATCTCAAAACTCCTAGTGAATTAAATTGAGTTTCTATCTCACTTTCTCAGTTTCTGCTTCATCTTCTATCTATCAAATTAATCCAATTTGAACAGAAAAATTATATTTGAAATTTGAACTTTTGATGGAAAAATGTATCTTTTCAACGAACGTACAACAATTCGAAGCTGAATTAATACCATGAATCCTTTGCTAAACGTCTTTAAATGATTTTGTCTACTTGATATTTTTATATTGCTGTTTCAACTCTGAATTTCTGTTTTGAAGTAAATTTTTGTTTGAGAATGATGTATATTATTATCTTGAAATTTTCAAATGTAGGCCGAAGATACATTTTCCAGGACAGCTATCAATTTCTTTTCTGAATCGTAGAAAAAAAGCAAAAGAAAACCATAATTCTTAGTAAATGAGTCCCCAATATCTGCTACGCACTATTCTATGATTACTCTTACAAGCACTAGGGAAGGAAAACTTTAAAAGGGTTACTAGGTAAAACTTTTCAATAAATCAATGTTTTATAAATATCCAGTTTTTTATAGTATTTCAACAAGTACTTAAGCACTCCTTAGCGTATATTTTTCACTTTTACTACAAAGTTATCGCAACAATACCCCCGCAAGCTGGCAACCCATGATGTTTGTACAGTAGATGGAAGATTTTCGGATCGATTTCCATTGAAAGTTTCAAGACAATTTGAACTCGGTTGTTGCTGGTTTTATCATCAATCAGAACCTTTGAATATAACAAAACAAGAATAATGATGATAAAACTGTAAATTTTTTACCAGAAGTTTTTCAAATTTAGTGTATAGTCTTTTCAGATACAGTAAAAAAATTTTATTCAAAGTTTTTTCTACTATTTTTTTATTAAAAACATATCAATTTTACCTTCTCTTGGAGTGTGTTTTGAGACTTCTGAGCACATTATTCAACATTATGTTGACAATGCTTCTTCTTGATATGATTAGTAAGTTCCTCGCTGCTATATGTTTAAAAGTTACAATTGGAACACTTTAAAACGTCACAGTGCTTTCGATGTCTTGATGCGTGTAAGCGAGTGTATTCTCTTCCACATCAAGACATGCAATTTTTTCTTTTCTTTTCAGTGACGTCAACTCAATAAGTAGAAAAAGAAAAAGTGGGAGATATTGAATGTCCCAAATTGTTAGAAAAGAAAAGTTGAATAACCTCAAAAAATGAATAAAAATGAATAAAAAAAGCAAATTTCTTAACCAATTGCTTTTAACGTGAAAGAAAATCAGAATAGATTTACTATTTAGTCTAGCTGAAATTAAAATTATCCAATCTAACCATGGAGTTTTCAAAAAGTTTGCTACCAACCAATCAGAGTCGAGCATTAATTATAAGGAAATTTTTATCTTTTCTGATATCAACCAATCAGAATCGACTTTCAATGGTCATGGAATTTTCAATAAATTTTATGTCAACCAATCAAAACGGAGTTCTACTTCTCATGTGTTTTTCAACAATTTCAATATCGAATGATCAGAATTGAATATTCTTTTAGTAACACTGTTTGTTGGAAATCATCCTATTAGAATCAAGCATTTTCTAAAAGTGAACTGTTTATTATTTAAAAAAAACTTAATCAATATTTAAAAAATGTCTATCAAAAAACATCTGAATTTTCAAAAAAACATCTGAGTTAGTTTACAGGAAAAAAGTAAAAATTCCAATTGATTTTCTTATTGATGGAGGAAGTTTCTGATCATGTGGGAATGAACTATCCCGAGATTCCGGACTCAAGATTTGTGGCTCAACCAGTCGACGACTTCCTCTTTCCTTGGGAGGAGGAAGGATCAGTCGAAAACCCCATCACAATAGATGAAGATGAAGGTTTCTCAGAAACAATGACACCTCCAGCTCCACAACAACCACCAGCAATGAAACCTCGTCCAGCTCTGCGTTCTATAGAGAACCTCCAGAACTCTTCTGCTGCTCGAAAGCTCTTTGATGTAATTTCGTAATTTTCAAGAAAGTAAAATAAAAATTATTCAAATTTGTCAAAAAATTTCCATTTTCAACCTTTTAAATGGATTAATAACTGATTTTTTGTCCAATTCAGGGAGAATTGAAATAGGACTCAATACAAATGAACAATAAGAGCAATATTCCATAAAATTTCTAGATTTTTGCTCAATGATTAACCCAAATTTGTACAAAAATTACAAATTCAGAGAAGTTATTCACCTTAATAGTACAGAACATCAGATCAAGGATGAAAAATGAACAGTTAATTACAAAAATTGACTAAAAACGAGATAAATGTTTCGTAAAAATTTATTCGATATTGGCTCAAATTCAACAAAATCTTCTTCATAACTGATGATTATCTCTCTGTTGCTTCTGCAACATAATTTTCCGTAGAAATGATCTATTCTTAAAGGTTATTCTTACTTTCTGCTTAAAAACATGGTTTCGCTATTGAACACACTTTGCAAGAAAATGTAGTCAGAACTGGAGAATTTAGGGGGAAAATAGTATCAATCGAACGAACAATTTGCTAGCAGAGATGAAATTAGAACTGATATCGTCTGATTATTTTGATAAAAATTGTAAATGTCTTCCTCAAGTTTCCCTTGTTAGGTGCAACAGTAAAATATTTAAGCAAAAATACAACTTTTGGGATCAATATCTATCACTTTTCTGGAAAAATAGTCTTTTTTTTTATTTTCTCTAGTAATGCTCTATATTTTAAGGTTTTTCTTGCTTTCTGCTTAATGCATGTTTTCGCTATTGAACACACTTTGCAAGAAAAATTAGTCAGAACTGGAGAATTTAGGAGGAAAAAAGTATCAATTGAACGAACAATTAGCTGGTAAAGATGAAATTAGAACTGACACCGTCTGATTATTACAAAAAAATTGTAAATGTCTTCCTCAAGAATCCCTTGATAGGTGCTACAGTAAATTATTTCAGCAAAATTACAATTTTTGGGTCAATAACTATATCTTTTCTTGCAAAATAAATTTTAAATAGCTTTTTTTCTTATTTAAAAGGGAAGTTTTCTCAAAAATATCGAAGTGAGAAAGAATCGGTGTTGGTTAAAACATTCAAAAAAATATGTAACAAATGAGAATACAAAAAGTGTTTCTAAAATTTAAGAACAAATTAGGAGCAGCTCTATTAGTTATATTCTGAAAACCTCCGGAAATACGCAAGGGAACCTAGTTCCTAACATCTACAATATCTAAAAACTTTTATAGAGCGCGTCTCAAAAAATTGATTTAGCAAAGGAAATCAAGGTGCAAACTGGAGCAATTGTGTAATTCTCGGATTTTTATTAAGCAAAAGAAAACTCTATATAATTCAAAAAAATAAAGAAATGTAGATCTTGAAAGCTATTTTTGCTTAATGCTTCAGGTATCTTCTTCCAAAAGAAGTCGGATTGAGTTTACTTTACAAAAACTATCCTCAAAACATCTGATTTTTCATAAAAAGTTACCTTATATATCAAAGGATAACAAATTTTTCTAATGAATTACACATAAATACCAATCTTTGACACTTTTTATGTCGGAGTTTTTCTCAAAATATGGTTTATAAGCTAATTTTTAGGAAAAATTATCTCAAAACTCCTAGTGAATTAAATTGAGTTTCTATCTCACTTTCTCAGTTTCTGCTTCATCTTCTATCTATCAAATTAATCCAATTTGAACAGAAAAATTATATTTGAAATTTGAACTTTTGATGGAAAAATGTATCTTTTCAACGAACGTACAACAATTCGAAGCTGAATTAATACCATGAATCCTTTGCTAAACGTCTTTAAATGATTTTGTCTACTTGATATTTTTATATTGCTGTTTCAACTCTGAATTTCTGTTTTGAAGTAAATTTTTGTTTGAGAATGATGTATATTATTATCTTGAAATTTTCAAATGTAGGCCGAAGATACATTTTCCAGGACAGCTATCAATTTCTTTTCTGAATCGTAGAAAAAAAGCAAAAGAAAACCATAATTCTTAGTAAATGAGTCCCCAATATCTGCTACGCACTATTCTATGATTACTCTTACAAGCACTAGGGAAGGAAAACTTTAAAAGGGTTACTAGGTAAAACTTTTCAATAAATCAATGTTTTATAAATATCCAGTTTTTTCTACTATTTTTTTATTAAAAACATATCAATTTTACCTTCTCTTGGAATGTGTTTTGAGACTTCTGAGCACATTATTCAACATTATGTTGACAATGCTTCTTCTTGATATGATTAGTAAGTTCCTCGCTGCTATATGTTTAAAAGTTACAATTGGAACACTTTAAAACGTCACAGTGCTTTCGATGTCTTGATGCGTGTAAGCGAGTGTATTCTCTTCCACATCAAGACATGCAATTTTTTCTTTTCTTTTCAGTGACGTCAACTCAATAAGTAGAAAAAGAAAAAGTGGGAGATTTTGAATGTCCCAAATTGTTAGAAAAGAAAAGTTGAATAACCTCAAAAAATGAATAAAAATGAATAAAAAAAGCAAATTTCTTAACCAATTGCTTTTAACGTGAAAGAAAATCAGAATAGATTTACTATTTAGTCTAGCTGAAATTAAAATTATCCAATCTAACCATGGAGTTTTCAAAAAGTTTGCTACCAACCAATCAGAGTCGAGCATTAATTATAAGGAAATTTTTATCTTTTCTGATATCAACCAATCAGAATCGACTTTCAATGGTCATGGAATTTTCAATAAATTTTATGTCAACCAATCAAAACGGAGTTCTACTTCTCATGTGTTTTTCAACAATTTCAATATCGAATGATCAGAATTGAATATTCTTTTAGTAACACTGTTTGTTGGAAATCATCCTATTAGAATCAAGCATTTTCTAAAAGTGAACTGTTTATTATTTAAAAAAAACTTAATCAATATTTAAAAAATGTCTATCAAAAAACATCTGAATTTTCAAAAAAACATCTGAGTTAGTTTACAGGAAAAAAGTAAAAATTCCAATTGATTTTCTTATTGATGGAGGAAGTTTCTGATCATGTGGGAATGAACTATCCCGAGATTCCGGACTCAAGATTTGTGGCTCAACCAGTCGACGACTTCCTCTTTCCTTGGGAGGAGGAAGGATCAGTCGAAAACCCCATCACAATAGATGAAGATGAAGGTTTCTCAGAAACAATGACACCTCCAGCTCCACAACAACCACCAGCAATGAAACCTCGTCCAGCTCTGCGTTCTATAGAGAACCTCCAGAACTCTTCTGCTGCTCGAAAGCTCTTTGATTAAAAGTTTTTGTAAATAATTGTTGTTTGGTATTATTTTTGTTCTTTGTAATTAATTAACTTCTTCAATTTCATTTTAATTATCAGAAAAGATGAGAGGTTCAGGGTAAACCATTGAAAAACAATTAAAACATAATTTAGTGCTCTGAACTCGCACATATGTTGAGAAACTCGAATATTTTTTGCACACATATTCGGAAAAGCACTGAAAAAATTGTACACAAGTTAAAAGTTACCTAAAGCTTTTTGCATCTTGTACACACTTTTCGCACTTTGTAGAAAAATTGAAGCACTTTTCGCGTTTCGTCAAAAAAAATGTAACAATTTTCGCATATTGTCAAAAATATTGAAACACTTTTTGCATTTTGTAGGAAACAAGTGAAACATTTTTTGCATTTTGTCAAAAAATTGAAACATTTTCCGCATCTTGTCAAAAAATTTAAAACACTTTTCGGATTTTGTCGAGAAAGTGAAACATTCTTCGCATTTTGTCAAAAAAAGTGAAACACTTTTCGCATTTGTAGGAAAAAAGTGAAATACTTTTCGCATCTTGTCAAAAAAGTGAAACACTTTTCGCATCTTGTCAAAAAAATTGAAACACTTTTCGCATTTTTTCAAAAAAAGTTAAAACACTTTTTGCATTTTGTCAAAAAAATTGAAACAATTTTTGCATTTGTACGCAAAAAGGGAAACACTTTTCGCATACGCTTCAAAAAGTGAAACACTTTTCCCGTCTTGCCGAATTGAATCATTACAATTTTTCTTGCACAGTTAATTACTAATCTTTATGAAATTTTTATTCGAAATTTAACTCTTCAGAAAACTAATTTTTGCATGTCTGTTGATCAGAAACAATTGAAAACCAAGGTAATAACATTGGGAATAGCAATGAAAGTCATCAATATAGAAGTTTTCTAAGCAATAAGTCAACATGCTTTTACATCAAAGTTTTGCGTTTTTTGCCTTATCAATTAAGAAATAAAGTTAAAAATTTACCTAATTTTTGAAAAACCAAGAAAAAACGTGCATTTTACCAAAAAAATTCTTAGATTTTTTTGCATTTTGCAAAAACTTTTGAGAGATTTTTTGGTACATCTAAAAAAAATTATATACATTTAAATGTTAAAAACGGGTCAGGCTGGCAAAAAACTTATTTTTGACAAAATTCTTGTAACACATATTGAATTATCATCAGAAAAATTATTTGAAAAAGCCATTCAGAGGGTCTGACATGATTCCTCTACAGAGCTAAGAAGGTGTCTTTTGAATTATTTAGGTAATAAAAAAGTAATTCCACCTGAGAAAATGACGTCATTACACTTTAGCTTTTATAGAACAGTAAAAGTTGTGGAATATTTCCGCCAGAGAATTTGACGTCCTGATTCATTAAGTTCTAGAATCTTCTAATTTTTAGAATCCACAGATTAAATCCTTGAATTTTATAAGAGGTCATTACACATTAACATCTACATTTTCCTCAATCTTCTAAATTCTAGAAATAATCACTAAAATTTAACCAATCAGAATTCCAGAACTCACTCTTAAGGTGATGACATTGATGAAAAAAATTTATATATTTGATTTTATTTATTTTGCTAGTTATTTAAATCTAAATAATGAATACGCAACCAAGGTTGTAAATGATAGGAATAGTTTTCAAGTAAATCCTTCTCTTTTGAAAAACCTAAGTCAACAAAATATCCTATTTTACAAAATCCTTCATAAATAATTCAATCAAGTGTTGCAAAATTTTTAAAATTCAGTTTTTTATGAGAAAATCAGCAAAATCTACAGCTGAAAAAATTATATTTCAATTCTTTTGAAAATCTCATTAGAAGTCAATCAAGTGTTGCAAAATTTTTGAACTCCAAAAATTTTGCAACACTTGATTGACTTCTAATGAGATTTTCAAAAGAATTGAAATATAAATTTTTTCAGCTGTAGATTTTGCTGAATTTCTCATAAAAAACTGAATTTAAGAAATTTTGCAACACTTGATTGAATTATTTATGAAGGATTTTGTAAAATAGGATATTTTTGTTGACTAAGGTTTTTCGAAAGAGAAGAATATACTTGAAAACTATTCCTATTATTTACAACCTTGGTTGCGTATTCATTATTTAGATTTAAAAAACTAGCAAAATAAATAAAATCCACGATTTTTTTCATAAATGTCATCACCTTAAGAGTGATTTCTGGAATTCTGATTAGTTAAATTTTAGTGATTATTTCTTGAATTTAGAAGATTGAGGAAAATGTAGATGTTAATGTGTAATGACTTCTTATAAAATTCAAGGATTTGGTCTGTAGATTCTAAAAATTAGAAGATTCTAGAACTTAATGAAGCATGACGTCAAATTCTACGGCGGAAATATTCCACAACTTTTACTGTTCTATAAAAGCTAAAGTGTAATGACGTCATTTTCTCAGGTGGAATTTCTTTTTTATTACCTAAATAATTCAAAAGACACCTTCTTAGCTCTGTAAAGGAATCATGTCAGACCCTCTGAATAGCTTTTTCAAATAATTTTTCTGATGTTAATTCAATATGTGTTACAAGAATTTTGTCAAAAAAAATTTTTTTGCCAGCCTGACCCGTTTTTAACATTTAAATGTATATAATTTTTTTTAGATGTACCAAAAATTCTCTAAAGAGTTTTTGCAAAATCCAAAAAACCTAAGAATTTTTTTGGTAAAATGCACGTTTTTTCATGATTTTTCAAAAATTATGTAAAATTTAAACTTTATTTCTTAAATGATAAGCCAAAAAACGTAAAACTTTGATGTAAAAGCATGTTGACTTATTGCTTAGAAAACTTCTATATTGATGACTTTCATTGCTATTCCCTATGTTATTACCTTGGTTTTCATTTGTTTCTGATCAACAGACATGCAAAAATTAGTTTTCTGAAGAGTTAAGTTTTGTATAAAAATTTCATAAAGATTAGTAATTAACTGTGCAAGAAAAATTGTAATGTTTCATTTCGGCAAGATGGGAAAAGTGTTTCACTTTTTTAAAGCGTATGCGAAAAGTGTTTCCCTTTTTGCGTACAAATGCGAAAATTGTTTCAATTTTTTTACAAAATGCAAAAAGAGTTTTCAATTTTTTGGCAAACTGCGGACGCGAAAAGTGTTTCAATTTTTTTGACAAGCTGCGAAAAGTGTTTCACTTTTTTGACAAGATGCGAAAAGTATTTCACTTTTTTCCTACAAATGCGAAAAGTGTTTCACTTTTTTGACAAAATGCAAAGAGTGTTTCACTTTCTTCGACAAAATCCGAAAAGTGTTTCAAATTTTTTGACAAGATGCGGAAAGTGTTTCAATTTTTTTGACAAAAAGCAAAAAGTTTTTCACTTGTTTCCTACAAAATGCAAAAAGTGTTTCAATATTTTCCTACAAATGCGAACAGTGTTTCACTTTTTTTGACAAAATGCAAAGAGCGTTTCACTTTCTTCGACAAAATTCGAAAAGTGTTTCAAATTTTTGACAAGATGCGGAAAGTGTTTCAATTTTTTTGACAAAAAGCAAAAAAGTGTTTCACTTGTTTCCTACAAAATGCGAAAAGTGTTTCAATATTTTTGACAATATGCGAAAAGTGTTTCATTTTTTTTGACGAAACGCGAAAAGTGTTTCAATTTTTTTGACAAAAAGCAAAAAGTGTTTCACTTGTTTCCTACAAAATGCGAAAAGTGTTTCAATATTTTCCTACAAATGCGAAAAGGGTTTCACTTTTTTTGACAAAATGCAAAGAGCGTTTCACTTTCTTCGACAAAATCCGAAAAGTGTTTCAATTTTTTTGACAAGATGCGGAAAGTGTTTCAATTTTTTTGACAAAAAGCAAAAAGTGTTTCACTTGTTTCCTACAAAATGCGAAAAGTGTTTCAATATTTTTGACAATATGCAAAAAGTGTTTCATTTTTTTTTGACGAAACGCGAAAAGTGTTTCAATTTTTCTACAAAGTGCGAAAAGTGTGTACAAGATGCAAAAACCTTTATGTAACTTTTAACTTGTGTACAATTTTTTCAGTGCTTTTCCGAATATGTGTGCAAAAATTATTCGAATTTCTTAACATATGTGCGAGTTCAGAGCACTAAATTAGGTTTTAATTGTTTTTCAATGGTTTACCCTGAACCTCTCATCTATTCTGATAATTAAAATGAAATTGAAGAAATTAATTAATTACAAAGAACAAAAATAATACCAAACAACAATTATTTACAAAAACTTTTAATCAAAGAGCTGTCGAGCAGCAGAAGAGTTTTGGAGGTTCTCTATAGAACGCAGAGCTGGACGAGGTTGCATTGCTGGTGGTTGTTTTGGAGCTGTAGGTGTCATTGTTTCTGAGAAACCTTCATCTTCATCTTTTGTGATGGGGTTTTCGACTGATCCTTCCTCCTCCCAAGGAAAGAGGAAGTCGTCGACTGGTTGAGCCACAAATCTTGAGTCCGGAATCTTGGGATAGTTCATTCCCACATGATCAGAAACTTCCTCCATCATTTGCATTTCTTCAAGTTGGTTCTCTGTCATGGGTACTTGTGTCATATGATGTTCGTTGAAATCCCTTCGCATCACTTCCACAATGTGCCAGACTTGGATTGGGATGTCCATTCGTGCCAGAAAAACTCCAGAGACTGTTTCTCGCACTTGAATTTGTACTAGATCAGGTGAAAATTCTACAGAGTACGAGAGGTTGCTGTTTTGCACTGAGAAGATCATTTTGAGCAAAAAACTGAGTTAAAGAGTAAAAACAAGAAAGATCTGATAGAAGGGTGGCTGACGGAAGATAAGTTGAAATTAGGGTAGTTAGAGCTGAGAGAGGAGGTAGTTGACGGTAGTTAAGTTGAAAAGAAAATGATTTTTGGTTAAGAGTTAGGGGTACCTTCAACTCGAATGTGTGGGTTTGACCAATCAGAATTCATTTTCCTTATTTGGATTGTAGTCGTGTCTAATCAGACTTCAGCTTCCTTTTATGGCGTTCTTGGATAAATGTCGTGTCCAATCGGAAACAAAGCTCCATTTTGGATATTGTCGTTTCCACTCACAAAAATGTTCATTTTTGTTCTTGTTGTCGTATTCAATGAGAAAAATGTTCAAGGACTTAAATCTTCCAAATAAGTCAAAATATACACAAAATCAATTGCAGCAATAAGTGACCAAATGTTGTTTGCCTTAAAAAGGAAATTTTGCTGATATAAGTAACAAAAAAATAGCAAACAAGTAGCATCTCTACAAATTTTTTCATCAAGATAATTGAATTTTTGTATGTAATCAATGAGAATTTCTTGATTTTAAAGTAGATAGTCACTTTCTTTGTTTTTGATGTAATTTTGGGAGGTTAACTCAAATTTGATGAATTTTTCTAAGCAAATTTCTGGAAATCTGATTCCAAACCGAATCAAGCAGGATTTTGAACTTTGAAAATCCTTAAAGAAATGAAGGAATAAGGAACTTTGCTGGGGAGATTTTACAAGTTTGGGTATTGGGTAGGGGATAAAAAGACTTTTTGATATATTATCGTACGACTTTTTGATTATTTCCAAATTCTCGAGAATAAACAAAGTTTTTTTCCTTGTGAAGTGTAATTCAACCGTAAGTTTGAAGCTTTGACACGCAATATGTGGATCACAAAAAACTCTTTGATTGAGTAAGTATCTCTGAAGAGTCCTTTACTTAGTCAAGGAACTCTATTTTGGACAACATAAACTTCCAAAAAATTGTGAAAAAAGTAAGATTCAACATCTATTTCATCAATAAAAAAATCAATTGGAATTTTTCCTTTTTTCTTGTAAACTAACTCGAGAAAATTCAGATGTTTTTTGATAGACATTTTTTAAATATTGATTAAGTTTTTTTTAAATAATAAACAGTTCACTTTTAGAAAATGCTTGATTCTAATAGGATGATTTCCAATAAACAGTGTTACTAAAAGAATATTCAATTCTGATCATTCGATATTGAAATTGTTGAAAAACACATGAGAAGTAGAACTCCGTTTTGATTGGTTAACATAAAATTTATTGAAAACTCCATGACCATTGAAAGTCGATTCTGATTGGTTGATATCAGAAAAGATAAAAATTTCCTTATAATTAATGCTCGACTCTGATTGGTTGGTAGCAAATTTTTTGAAAACTCCATGGTTAGATTGGATAAATTTAATTTCAGCTAGACTAAATAGTAAATCTATTCTGCAGCATAGTAAATCTATTATAGTAAATCTAAATAGTAAATCTTTTGAAAGCAATTGGTTAAGAAATTTGCTTTTTTTATTCATTTTTATTCATTTTTCCAGGTTATTCAACTTGTCTTTTCTAACAATTTGGGACATTCAAAATCTCCCACTTTTTCTTTTTCTACTTATTGAGTTGCCGTCACTGAAAAGAAAAGAAAAAAATGCATGTCTTGATGTGGAAGAGAATACACTCGCTTACACGCTTCAAGACATCGAAAGCACTGTGACGTTTTAAAGTATTGTAATTTTTAAACATATAGCAGCGAGGAACTTACTAATCATATCAAGAAGAAGCATTGTTAACATAATGTTAAATAATGTGCTCAGAAGTCTCAAAACACACTCCAAGAGAAGGTAAAATTGATATGTTTTTAATAAAAAAATAATAGAAAAAACTTTGAATAAAATTTTTTTACTGTATCTGAAAAGACTATACACTAAATTTGAAAAACTTCTGGTAAAAAATTTACAGTTTTATCATCATTATTCTTGTTTTGTCATATTCAAAGGTTCTGATTGATGATAAAACCAGCAACAACCGAGTTCAAATTGTCTTGAAACTTTCAATAGAAATCGATCCGAAAATCTTCCATCTACTGTAAAAACATCATGGGTTGCCAGCTTGCGGGGATATTGTTGCGATAACTTTGTAGTAAAAGTGAATAATATACGCTAAGGAGTGCTTAAGTACTTGTTGAAATACTATAAAAAACTGGATATTTATAAAACATTGATTTATTGAAAGGTTTTACCTAGTAACCCTTTTAAAGTTTTCCTTCCTTAGTGCTTGTAAGAGTAATCATAGAATAGTGCGTAGCAGATATTGGGGATTCATTTACTAAGAATTATGGTTTTCTTTTGCTTCTTTTCTACGATTCAGAAAAGAAATTGATCCTGGAAAATGTATCTTCTGCTAACATTTGAAATTTTAATAAAAGTATAATAATATACATCATTCTCAACCAAAAATTTACTTCAAAACAGAAATTCAGAGTTGAAACAGCAATATAAAATTATCAAGTAGAGAAAATCATTTAAAGACGTTTAGCAAAGGATTCATGGTATTAATTCAGCTTCGGATTGTTGAACGTTCGTTGAAAAGATACAGATTTCCATCAAAAGTTCAATTTTCAAATAAATTTTTTCTGTTTAAATTGGATTAATTTGATAGATAGAAGATGAAGCAGAAACTGAGAAAATGAGATAGAAACTCAATTTATTTCATTAGGAGTTTTGAGATAATTTTACTAAAATTTAGCTTATAAACCATATTTTGAGAAAAACTCCGACATAAAAAATGTCAAAGATTGGTTTTTATGTGTAATTCATTAGAAAAAATTGTTATCTTTTGATATATAAGGTAACTTTTTATGAAAAATCAGATGTTTTGAGGATAGTTTTTGTAAAGTAAACTCAATCCGACATCTTTTGGAAGAAGATACCTGAATCATAAAGCAAAAAAGCTTTCAAGATCTACATTTCTTTTTTTTTAAAACTATATAGAGTTTTCTCTTGCTTAATAAAAATCCGAGAATTACACAATTGTTCCAGTTTGCACCTTGATTTCCTTTGCTAAATCAATTTTTTGAGACGCGCTCTTTTAGAAGTTTTTAGATATTGTAGATGTTAGGAACTAGGTTTCTTTGCGTATTTCCGGAGGTTTTCAGAATATAACTAATAGAGCTGCCCCTAATTTGTTCTTAAATTGTAAAAACACATTTGTATTCTCATTTTTTACATATTTTTTTGAATGTTTTAACCAGCACCGATTCTTTCTCACTTCGATATTTTTGAGAAAACTCCCTTTTAAATAAGAAAAAAAGCTATTTAATATTTATTTTGCAAGAAAAGAGATAGTTATTGACCCAAAAATTGTAATTTTGCTGAAATAATTTACTGTAGCACCTATCAAGGGAACCTTGAGGAAGACATTTACAATTTTTATTGTAATAATCAGACGGTGTCAGTTCTAATTTCATCTTTACCAGCAAATTGTTCGTTCAATTGATACTTTTTTCCTCCTAAATTCTCCAGTTCTGACTAAATTTTCTTGCAAACTGTGTTCAATAGCGAAAACATGCATTAAGCAGAAAGCAAGAAAAACCTTAAAACATAAAGCATTTCTAGAGAAAATCATAAAAAAATGACTATTTTTCCAGAAAAGTGATAGATATTGATCCCAAAAGTTGTATTTTTGCTTAAAGAGTTTACTGCAGCACCTAACAAGGGAAATTTGAGGAACACATTTACAATTTTTATCAAAATAATCACACGGTATCAGTTCTAATTTCATCTCTGCTAGCAAATTGTTCATTCGATTGATACTATTTTCCCCCTAAATTCTCCAGTTCTGACTAAATTTTCTTGCAAATTGTGTTCAAAAGCGGAACCATGTATTGAGCAGAAAATAAGAATAACCTTTAAAAATAGAACATTTCTACGGAAAATTGTGAAAATTATGTTGCAGAAGCAACAGAGAGATAATCATCAGTTATGAAGAAGATTTTGTTGAATTTGAGCCAATATCGAATAAATTTTAAAGAAAAATTTATCTCGTTTTTAGTCAACTTTAGTAATTAACTGTTCATTTTTCATCCTTGATCTGATGTTCTGTACTATTAACGTGAATAACTTCTCTGAATTTGTAATTTTTGTACAAATTTGGGTTAATCATTGAGCAGAAATCTAGAAAATTTATGGAATATTGCTCTTATTGTTCATTTTTATTGAGAGTCCTATTTCAATTCTCCCTGAATTGGACAAAAATCAGTTAATAGTCCATTTAAAAGTTTGAAAATGAAAATTTTTTGACAAATTTGAATAAATTTTAATTTACTTTCTTGAAAATTACGGTTATTTTCACTATCTTCCGCAAGTTTCAATTTCGATTCAGCTTTTATGAGCTTTCTTGTTAATGTTGAGAGCATTATATAACCCGCTTTGTTACTCAAATAATACTAAAATTTATCGTATTTCAATTTTTGTGTGAACAAATTGGAAAAATCCAAATTTCTATTCAAAGTTTTGTATCAGTGTCTCAACATGATGCCAATTGAAATACAATTTGAGCTTAATTTTAAATTCTAAACGTATTTACTTTTTTTTCAATTAGATCAGAAGCAACAAAAAACTAGCCAAAATCTTGAGATTTTTGCAGTTTTTTCCAAAAATTTGTAGTTTGTTCCAAAACTTTGAAATTTTGCAATTTTTTCCGAAAACTTTGAAATTTTTGTATTTTTTCCCAAAAACTTGAACTTTTTGCAATTTATTGCTAAAATTTGACTTTTTTTAAAGTTTCAGTAGATTTCGACATAAATTCAAGTAGATAGAAAGTAAGATTATCCAATAAATTAGATCGAATTACAATTAAACTTATAGTGTTTTAAAGTTTTTATGAAATTTTTTCAATTTTTGTGACAAAAACTCCAAGTTTTTGCCCAAAAACTCTTACCATTGACTTACCATGTACAAAAAAACTGAATACATAACCTTAATTTCACAACCTACACGTAATTAACCAGTATTAATTAACAGTTAGATAATGCGAGCCAAAATTTTTGCGAAAAAACTAGACATTTCCACACAAAAACCAATTTTTTTTTCTTCAAAAAACATGATTTTTTTCTCGAAGTTTTGTTGGGTTTCAGTATAGCTTTAGATAGTTTTCTCGTTGAATCAAACCTATAAAACAATAATCAAAACATCTAAACCGAAGAAGTTGACTCATAAACGCAAGTATCGACAAAATCGAACTCAAAAAATTCGGGAGCCAAAAATTTTTCTGAAATTTACCATCTGAAACCTTACCATCTTTATACATAGGAAACCTATTCCCTATCTTAATACATAGGAAATCTATTCCCTATCTTAATACACAGCTCGGAGACCGGATATTCTATTCCCTCTCTTAAAACATAGAGGTCTCCACCCACCCCCCCCCCCCCCCTGATCACCTCACCCTTCTACTACTATTATAAAGAAAAATGGTTCAAGTTTTATTGGTTTAAAATTTATTTTTGTTCAAAAAAAAAGAATAAGCGTCCAAACAAAGAAGTATTTTTCTGTTTCGGCCACTTTTCTGATTGGATGTTTAAATACCCTTCAACAGTTTTTTAGTACACAGTGAAACATTTTTTTTTATAATAAATTTTTTCTTTAAAAAAAAAACTATTTTGTAGTTCAATCAATTGTTGTTTTGGACTGTATTTTTTTTACTTTTATATTGGTATAAAAATATATTTAAATATATAGCTATCCTTTAATCTTTTTCACGAATTTTATGAAACTTGGCAAAAACTGCTAATTAGTTTAAAATAACATTTTTCAAAAACAGCTTGTTCTTTTTTTTTCAAATTTTATATACTTATGTGATTTGCTCACTATAAAAAAAAGGAGCATCACAATTTTATGTATCTTCATAACGAAGTGGTAAGTGCTCTCAAGATAAAACCTAGTTTTTCCAATTTTCAAATAAAAAGGCGTATTTATGCGTGTTGTGGTTTGATTTTACTGAAAATTTGTTCCACATAATCAGTCAGGTTTCTTGAATACATTCTCACAACTACACATGTGGACAAAATTAAACAAAGTTTAGGTTTTTAATCTTAAAATGCCTTGAATTTAACAAAATTTTTACATTGACCAAAAGCAAGTGATCTGATCTACCCTCTCTGAATATCTCTTTTCCTAATTTGTTGAAGCACTTATCAGTTTTTTTCTGGGCCTGTACATGACCTTTTTTACAACCTGCACTAGATTTTTCATCATAGTGATCTCTTCCTCGAATGAGCGGAATAAAAAAATTGTTCATGCGATGTAAAATCTTCTCAGCGAGAAAATTGAAACTACCATCTGACTACTTTCCTAAACTCAACTGTTTCTTACAGTTTTATGCGTTTTGAAAAACTTAGTACGGATGATGAAAAGTGGCATTTTCGAACCGAAAAAAAAAATAATGAGTGCTTCAAATTAAAAAATGAGACTTTCCGAAACGTTAGTTCAGATCATTTGCTGTCGCTCGAAGTAGTTTTTTTTTGAACTTCGAATTAATTTTTGTCCAAATTAATCCTTGGTGTGAAGCCTTATCTAAATAACGAACGTTATTCTGAGCATATTTTAGTCCAATAGTATAATGTTTCAGCATTTTTTTTCTGCTGGTTTGAAAACGCATAATGCTCATTGATTTCGCTTTAAAAAAATTGATATCCTGGGCCTTGATATTACACCTCAAGTTTTACACTAGTGGACAAAAGTATGGTAGAAATAAGGTTTGTTACTTTAAAAAAGCCTAACTCTAAGGATGTTTTTGGAGTTGGAAAAATGTTATAAAAAAGGCCAGAATATTTTAATTGGTTTGCAATCAAGGTGGAGCATGGGAGCGAATGGTGCGCAGCTGTAAGCGTGTGTTTTATGCAATCTTAGGGTCAAGAAAGTTGACTGACGAGATTTTGAACACAACCATGTGCCTAGTTGAAGGTTCACTAAACGCCGGTCCACTCACTCCCGTTTCTGGTGACCCCGATAGTCTTGAGGCTTTGACGCCGAATCATTTCCTCTAAGGTCAGCACAGTCTAACGTTTCCGTCTCCAATGTCGAGTGAAAACTATTTTCACTCTGAACGCTATGACGTGCGCAGTCGCACGCAAACGCAATTTGGCAGCGATGGTTAAGTGAGTACGTCCCTACACTCAATAAAAGAGTTAAGTGGCATGCTCCTCCCGAATACTCTTTGAAAACGGGAGATATGGTGTGGTTAGTTGAATCCACTAGCCCTAGGGGCCACTACCCACTAGCACGCATAATGTCGCTAAACTACGGCAAAGACAACACCGCCCGCTCCACAAACCTAAGGCCGTTTCCGGAAACTACACTCGGCCGCTCGTTAAACTCGTTCCGGTTCTCGCTCCTTCGGGGGTGGAGGATGTTAATGCTACATAGCATTAAAGTATGAAAGTATAGTATGAAGCCAGTATAGTTGCTTAGTAATACCAGCTATATAGCTCAGCGTATACATAGTGCGTTCCGGGGAGTTCGGCGTGGGTTCGATTCTCACCTAAGTCGTTTTATTTGAGAATCCTATTTGAGCCGAACCTGAAAGAACATAAAATGCTAATATTTTAATCGGTTCAAAATTGGTTTGCAATTGAGTTTCTGTTAATTAAACTGCTTGAACTAAGTATGAACTCATTGTGAAAAAACACATAAATCACACACATCAGGGCATGAACAAGCCCACTTTTTAACTTGATGCGTGTAATGTTGTTGCTAATTCCGTGCAATAAAAAATTACTAAAATTCGCCGTTTATTGATTCTCTTGAATTAAACCGATTCTGTTTCCTGTTTTTATAAGTTATAAAAAAGTTATAAACAAGGCCAGAATACATT
>NW_026971102.1:5000-14971 GCF_963678635.1 Symsagittifera roscoffensis
TAGCAAAAATTGTGTTAAAATTATCGATTTTTCAGATCTGAACTAACCAAGAAAAATATAATTTCAGACCTGAAATTAAATCTGAAATAGATTTTTTTTAGATCTGAATTAACCGAGAAAAATAAAATTTCAGATCTGAAATAACCCATTGATAAAGTCTCCAAGCGTTATTTTAACATTTCACAACCCATTACAGATCTGAAATTTGGATCAGAAAAAAAATTATTCAGATCTGAATAATCTTTTTCTGATCTAAATTTCAGATCTGAAATGGGTTGTGAAATGGTAAATGTTATGTTTTGAAGTTGATTCCATTTTTAACCGCAGTTTTCATGACAGGGTCGTCTGCATAAAACAAACAATTTTACTTTTGTGTTGTTTTTTAGGTTTAACCTCATGTACGTACATGATCAAAAAAAGGTAAGTTTAATATGGGTCCCTGTGGAACTCTAAAAACACATCATTTTTTTGCTTATGTTGTTTGATGTTTGTCGCAACATATTTCAGTGTTTTTTTTTTCGAGAAATTCCAAACCAAATAAGCAAATTCCATATAATTTATTTTTACGAATAGCGTGTTTTCAATTGTATCAAACGTTTTCTAAATTAATGACCATGCACTGTTTCATTTTTTCTTTTTAATTCAGTTTTAGTAAACCTCTTCTATCATAGTTGTTAGAGCTTTAATTGCAATTTTTTAATCAAAACCCAAACTGACAACTTCTTTGAACTGGTTTTAGAGCAATTGGTTTGTTGTCTCATAATTTAGTGATCTGACTTATTTATAGAGTGGCCTAATTTTAGCAATTTTACAAAAAGTCTGGAAAACTTAATTTGTTAAATCAATTTTGCTCAAAGTCCCTTTAATTTATAAGCAAAACTACTTTTATTTTCTCTAAAACAATTACTTTAGCCCATACGTAAAAACTAGTCGTAGAAAAATTGGCCAGTTGTTTCATGGTTCAGTATTTTGTTTTCTTTATAGAGTGGCTTAATTTGAGCATTTTCAACGCAGTCTGGAAAATTTAGTTCGCTTTTTAAGAATTAAACCAAATTTTAACCAATTTATGCTTTTTTTAAACCAATGTATGCTCAAGTTTTAACGATTCAGTCATTTCTGATATTTCGTTAATTGTTATATCAAATAAATAACCTGAGTTATCTCACTTTCGGACGTTCAACTTTTCTGTTGTTTTAAATTTACTTTTCAATTTTGTTTTATGTTTTTTTTAACTTTTTTATGTCATAGTAACGCGTAATCCGCATGAAAAAACTCGCTGCTGTAATTTTTAAATCCCACTTCTACTTGTCTTGATGAAACGTTCTCTTTCTGACTTACCACTTAAGGAATCAGTTCGGTTTGAAAGTTGAAAAAACTCAGGGCTTCTTTCGTTACCGTTTATACAATGTTTTTAAATTGGTTTTTTCTTAAACTGCTTTTGTTTACTTCATAGTCGGCCCAGTGCTTCGTGGCCTTTCTGTTTGAAGACTTTTCTAATGAGAATGATTCAATACTTATTTGAAGTTTTTCACCTTAACCTTACAAGGATAAAAATCGCCGTAACTGAAATGTCCTCTTTCGTTTCAACTTCAACTATTTTTTCATAGCATTTTGTTACTTCTCTGAAAAATTGTTTCGATTTAACATACCATGGTCGAATTTTGGAAGAAAATGGTTCTTTTTTATAGATTTCAGTTGCTCATTTTGAATCCGAGATAAATTAACAGCACGTTGAGCTTAAGGGTCGATAAAAGTTTTAATTTACTAAAACTGGAAATTTGGGTTTGTTTTCACCCGCAGAACTTATGATTAATTTATTATGAATCAATAGGGTATTTTATGATGAATCAATTGTCTAGTGTAGCATCGTACTGAGGGTTTTTCAGAAAATATAATTCAGTTTCTGAAAAAAAACGGCTACTAAGAATTTAATTGTTGTCAAAGAAACATCGGTCACAATTTGCATATCAAAATTTATCTGTAGCATGTTCAAACCATAAATAAAAGTGACACAAAATCTGGCATTGAATTGGGCATGAACATTTTTTTTCGTTCAGTTAATTTGTTGTTTATGTACGTTTGTCAAAATCAATTATACTTTCTGAGCCTGCTGTTAATTATGAGTTTGTTGTATCCAGCGGTGATAAATAAGTCTTCACGTAATGTAATAAATCTTCTAATCAAAAAACATTGATCACATTCGCTGCGATACGCTCGAAAAAACGAGCATTATTAATTTTTATTGTTAAAAGCTAATGTACCTTTTGAACATATCAGAGCGACTTTTATTATAGATAGTCTACTTAATTTGCCTAAATACTGATTTGATTGCTCTGTTAAAATTCTGTCTTGAGATACTATTAAGTAAAGAAGTGTTTGACTCCGCGAGGTTTTTTGACTTACCTTGTTCCTAGGCAAAGCCTTGTGGGAACGTCCAGTTGTCAAACACGGTTTTTGCTGTCTTAACTAAAAAACCAAATTCTGACAAACAGAAATTTTTGCTTCTACTACTAGAACTTAAAGTAGGCTGCTGTTTCTGTTACTCTACCCCCAATTATCTTGATTAAGTGACTCCGTTTATATACCAGAGTCCAATTTACATAACACACTTACGCAATGACGACCCAAGTAAAACCCCAAAGCGAAATGACGGAAAAAAAGGAGCCAAAAAATATGGCCCAATTATTTCACTATCACTACCACACCACTCTGGCAGCAGAGGCAGCCAAGCAGCCGCGCAACCACCGAATCACTACTCCGAACGACTGGCTCAGTCACGAGTACCGAATGAAACAGCTTAAGGTACGATGACCCACAAAAGTATCAAGGTAGCTGAGGTCATGGATTTATAAAACATGAATGGTGATTTGAAATAAAGTTTTTCACAAGCTTTGCGAGTAAAGTAAGTTAAGTTAACATTTTTACTTCGTTTTGAACTTTTGATAAGGGGTTGATAATTCATACTTTCAAGTTTTAGTTTTTTCAGACACTAGGAAAAAGATGTAACAATTTGAGGTTTCAATTGATGAAATGAACGAAAATTGACTTCTTGGTTTTTGTAATTTTCTATCAGCTACTTGAGAGTAATAGTTGAAATTAGTCTCAAGTAGTTGA
Organism: Symsagittifera roscoffensis; assembly: GCF_963678635.1. Taxonomy (NCBI): domain Eukaryota; kingdom Metazoa; phylum Xenacoelomorpha; order Acoela; family Convolutidae; genus Symsagittifera; species Symsagittifera roscoffensis. The sequence goes on from NW_026971102.1 coordinate 8,115, forward strand.
AAGAGGTGTTCTTGGAGCTAAAAAAATATTCGTTAACAACACATTAAATTTTTTTTCGACTCAAAACAATTCGATGGAAAACCAGAGATCTAAGTTCTGATGCCATAAAAGTTATACTCATAAGAGGGAACTCAAAACATAAGAGGGAACTCAAAAAATTTTTAAACTTTCTTACAAAATTTTTATGGCGATTCATAAATGTATTCACAAAATCTACGTGAAAACGTTTACAAATGTAAAATACGTATTAGAAATATATAATGGCAAATATATTCGTAAATTTATTTACAAAATGACTTCAATCTACGTTTTTGTATGAAGGAAAACGCATCCTGGTACGCCTCGTCGTTCTCATCCGCACTTTCCTCATCTGTCAACTCTGAAGAACTGGAGCGAGAGAGGAGGAGCAAAAGAGAGCAGAAGAAGAAACAGAACGAGCGCAGGGCTTCACTCAACACCATGCTAGGCTTAGAGGGAGTTAGTCAAGAAGAGACAGAGAAGATGATGAAGGAGCATCTGTACCCAGTGGTGGAAAAAGCACCAGAAGTAGAAATTAAAGTACCCGAAGTTATGGGCAAAAAGAAAGGTTAATATAACCAAAGGCTCAATTACCTTTCATTTACAAGTATGATCATTTTTTATCGGCGGCAAAAAATATTGCGATAATTTCAATTGCAGTAGTGGCGAGCACGTGAATTTATTTCAAGGGGAAGGGTGTTTTCTGAAAACTTTTTTTAACTTTGTCGTCTTTTTTTTAGGTCGACCAAAATGATTTTCCAGGCTCTCTCAAAGCACTAGAAGGACCCTACTTTGTGAAAACTTCTGCGCCCCATCCCTAAAATTTTCTATAACTGACGTTTTAGAGCAGTTTCTGGAAATTTTTCACCAATTAAATCGAGTTTTTAGCGGGCGCTTGCCTTTCAAAATTAGTGACAAAATTGGTCAAACAAAAAAAATGTCGTGAAATAGCAGCAAAAGAATGAGGACGCTTTGGAAAAGTTTAGCTTTCAGAGTTGAAAGGGGGCGTCCCCTCGTCACCCGCCTAAATTGCTGAAAAAACGATGAAATAGAGAGTTACACGGTTTGAAAGATCATTTCTGAATACTGCGATTTCATGTTGTCTTTATCATCTACTTTAACGGTCGGTAGGGACATTTTTAAGTGTAATTTATTATCTTCATGGCTTGAGTATGGGCAGGGAGTATCTGGGTTTTTTTCTCGAGCTGTTTTAAGTCGGCCAAATTAATTATCCGGTCCGAGCTCTCATTTAAACCTGTAAATACCCTATTCACCAAATTTAACATCGCCGCAGGCAAACTTTAAAAGAAAAACAAATTTGAGCTATTTTTGGTATTTTTTTGGCTTGCGCTTGCGCATTCTTTTTCTGGCTCGGCTCCCACTCAAAATTATATTGTTTGGTTGGCAGCACCAAAGGCGAGTTGGCAGAGCAAAATGGATGTCGTAAAATAGTACCGAATTACCCACTACTTTGTGTAGTAGGGGCTCAAACCGCTGTTGGGGCGGGGTGTTCGACCGAAAATGATTGTCGAAAAAGCAACATCGTTACCTCCTTCTTTTGACTACAGACGCGGATTTAGGGGGGAGTAAAACCATTTTTTTGTCAAAACTCTTCGAAAAAAAGCGCAAAAACGTTATTTTTGTTGTTTTGTTTTTACACGCGTAAAGCCATTTTTTGTTAAGCCATTTTTTTGTAAAGCCATTTTTTTGTAAAGCCATTCCAAAAAAGCGCTAAAAGATAGTATAATGCAATTCAATCTTAAGAAACTCGTTGTTCTGTTTTAGTTCTTAAAGGCAGATCAACTAGGTCAACTATGCAATCGACTATCAGAAAGCCCAGCAAAACACGCCCTAAGAAAATCAGCACCCAGAAAGACATTGTTTTGTATTAAGGGAAACCGCAGAGCTCCAAAACTTCACGTATGCTTAAATAACTTGCCTAACAATTGTTTTTTAATTCTTTTCCTTGATAGCTTTATTTAAACTGACGAAGGGACAAGAAAAATTGTAATTTTTGTTCAATATGTTAAAAATATATCAATATACAGCTTAATATATGTATGTTTTTAATGAGCACAAGAAAACGAGATTTTTTTGCCGCTGTTTATTTTGCCTGGAGATCCTAATGGTACTACGGGCAAATGGGTTCATACCCTTTCTATTAACTCACACAAACATGATTAGTATTCTGCCCCAGGGAAACTGATTCAAGCCCTATCTAGAACGGAACAGAATACCATCGTTTTAAGCAAAAGGGTTTATCTATCATTTCTCTGACAAAAATAACTCACCACTGCCAGCTATTTCTCCTGAATCACCCAGCAGAATTTGTTCTCCTGCCTCAAAACTTGAATCTAAAAGAACTCTTTATTGTGAGAAATCTTTTTTGTGGTTTGGTGTTGTCATGGTGTAAAAACTACTCCGAACAAGCCAGTTGGTATTTAGGTTTCCAATTATGAATATTTGGAAAAAACAGAAACGAATGCTTGTTGAAATGAATTGCCAAAAATACTATCATAAAAGGAAATTTTAGGCATTTTTGGAACATTTTGAACAAAAAAAGTGTTTTTTCTTCGACGCGCGCTTCTCCTTAAAATTGTTCATGTTAGCACCGAAGGCGCTTTCAGAAAATCAAAGAACTTTACCCAGTAGTGGATTTTTGAAGAACACTCCAACTGATCCCTATAATTGGACACTTGGGCTGGATTGCAGGCATTCAGATTCAATTGAGCTTTGGAGCTGATTGTTCAGCTGGTGAGATCAATCCACTTATTCCTCCAAGTTTTAGGGAAAATGCCAAAAACTGAAACAAAAAACGTCTAATAAACAGAATATAAGTGTTTTATTACTTGAAAATCCTGAATATCTATATAAAATTTGCGGAAATGAATGCAAATTTAATTGTCATTCAAGTGACATTTGCAAAACCTGGTTTCATGATGACTGTAACAAATTGCCTAAGAAAGTTCTCTAAAAATTAGGCAAAGTAAAAGGTTTATTCTGGAAATGCAAGGAGAGTTCAGACTTAAAAACAAAAAAATGATAAATTGAAACAATCTTTAGAGAAAATCACAAACGAAACCCAAAACGCAAACTTGGCGATCCAAAACGATTTAGTTGATGTTAAATTTTCAATACAACAGAATAGCGACCAAATATTGACAATTCCGAAAGAAATTTTAGAGACAAAAAGCTTGCTTCTTTGAAGCAGTCCATTAGACCGGGTAACGTTTTTTCATCAATTGAGATAGATATTAGCGTTTTGAGCGAAAACATAACAAAACGGAGCAAATTATCAACAACAAATCATAATGCTCCCAACCCAAACCAAGCTAAGACAGACTCTAGGCTTATTGGAAAGAAACTAGTGATATATGGATTAGCAGAAAACATACAAGACGACAAAGTTGTACAAATTGAAAGGGACAGAAATAGTTTGCTGTAAATGTTCAGAGACAAGATGGAATTTAAAAAAATTACTGTGAGCGACTGTTTTCGACCTGGTAAAAAACAACCATACAAATCAAGATCTCTTGTTTCTTACATTCCATCTCCTTGCTATCATAAATTCATTTTTCTGTCATTGAGAAAGCTAAAGAATTCGAATATGTATATCAAGGAATTTATGAGTTATCCAGACTATCAGAATGAAAGTAGAGTTCTAAAAAACCGATACGATTTGAGCTCTTTGATGCAAAACGAAAAATCAAAATTTAAAATGAAGGCTGGAAGCCTTGTTTTTGGCACTTACACAATTGAGTACAACAAAGACTGATCGATTGGTAAAGGGAACTCTTCCTCTTGACTACTAAATGACATTTTGTTTTTGTCCCTTAATTGCCGATCAATTTTAACAATGAAACGGAAAATCAAGCTGGACAATTTTTTGCGAATCCATCAACCTCAACTTGACATTGTTGCCTTAAGTGAAACATGGTTGGATAAAAATGTTGAAAATACTGCAGTTTTCTGCACAGATGTAATGTCATCGATGATCAATCAGTTATTTTTGCCTTTTGTTCATACTTGTGAAGCTGAACAACCTAATGCTTTGCATAACAGCCAATTACAATCCACCGCATGACAGTTCTTATTCTCTAAACGGAATTATTTTGAAAATTTTTTGAGTGAAGTGAACAAACAACTCAACGTTCGTATGGTAGAATCTAAATTGAACGCAATGCAATGGATTTTATGCGGCAATCTGAACTTAAATTCAGTTGATTGGAATATTTTATCAAGTGATGACCAACGTGAATCCAGTTTTTTTTATCTCACTTAAGAAGTTCAACCTCGGTTTACTGACAGATAATGAGTTTTTACAGCGAGATGTATTATTAACATCTATTTTTTTGTACTAATTTCCAAAAAAACCAAAGCTTCTCAGATCATCCTGCACTTTCCTGTCAAATAGCATTCGAAAATGAAAAGGAACAGCTAAATCTAAGCTGTTACTGTATCCGCGAAGCAGACTCCGAATCATTGCGTTTGTTTTTCTTAAACAACAGACTTCAATGCTCGAATGATGCAAACAGATTGCTTGAAACCTTCTATGGGTTGTGTTATCAAGCCGTAGATAAATTTATTCCAAAAAAGACAATTCGTCGCTCTAAAGCCCACCATTGGATGTCTTCACACTCAGTAAATGCTGTAAAATTCCTTCAGACGGCATTGAAACATGATTATTCTGACGAGAAAATTAAACGCTGCAAGCAAGATTTGAACGATTCTTTAGAACTAGACAAAGCTGTTTACTTTGAGTCAATGAAAGACTTCGATTTAAAAATGGCTTACAAACTTTTTAGATCGATAAATGGAAAGACAAAAGTGCCCAGGAAAATGTCATACAGAACTACCAGTTTATGCTCTGATTTTGTGATCTGTGAGGTTTTTAACAGGTTTTTTGCATCTGTGTACAAAATAGACAACGAATCATTGAATGTTCCAAACTAAAGTATTTTTCCAGGAATAGACTTATCAGATATTTCGTTTCGCAATGCAAAATTCTTTACGATTTGTGTAAATGCAAGTCAGGAACAAATTCAGTTGGTGATTTATCTCGTAACATATTAATTTTCGTTTTACAGTTCTATTTGAATGATTTTGTTGAGTTTTTGAATAGCATAGTCAGTAATGAACCGTTTCCAGATATCTGGAAAACACCACACAATAACCTTTGCACAAAATGATTCTCGTATGAAAATTGAAAATTTTAGGCCCATTTCAATACTTCTGCACTCGCATTAATATTTGAACGAGTTTTATACAACAAGATACAAGGCTTCATTAAAAAAAAGTTGTGTTTAAACCAACATGGATTTAGAAAACATCGTTCGACTGTGACAAACCTTATATTGTACTGTGATATTCTATAAAAGAAATTAGAACAAGGAGAATTAACTCTCACGCTAGTTTTAGATATTGCCAAAACTTTCGACTCTATTAGCAATAACAACATTTTATACAAGCTTGCCAAAATAGGCTTCCACCATGAGTATCTTCAATTTTTTGCATCTTATCTCACAAACAGAAAACAAATAGTTGTTTTTCGTAAATTTGGAAAAATTTGGCACCCTGAATTGAGGGGGAGAAGTAAGATCACTACATTTGCGTGGCCTAATACGATTACACTGATATTGAAAATTAGTCTACAATCAAAAAACTTAATTTGCCGTATTCATTGGTTTTACTTTCTGTAAACAGGACTGAAAGCAAATTTTTCAACAGGTTTTAATCAACACAGAACACTTGTATGAATTGAAAAGACATAATTTTTGTATGAATTGATCGAATCACAATTGAACAGATTTTAAACACAGAAGCTAAAGGCCACTGGTAAAACATCACAATAAATGCATGGCAAGCTTGCTGACAGAAAAAATTGACAAAAGCTTCATGTCGAAAAATTTCGAAAAAAAAAAATGAAAATTGAATTTTCGAAAAAAAGTCTTTCTCACAATGAAGTTGATCTATTAAAAATTCGAAACTAGAAGTTTTAATTTTTTGAAAAATATGAAATGAATAAGCCGAAATATGATGCTTTCAAACCTTCAATGCCAAAAAGAACATTCTGAAATAAAATCATAAACCAAAAAAAGCTTAAAAAAATCATAAACATTGGAGATTGTTTACAAATTACATAGGCTCAAATTTTGAAAATAATATGAATTTAAAACGCACACATGCTCAAAATATGAGCCACCGACAAAGTTTAATCTCAATCACATATTTGAATCAAAGCTGCTTACGGTAAAATAAATTTCGTTCCCAATGAGTTGTTCAATAGCATAGTCAGTAATGAACCGTTTCCAGATATCTGGAAAACACCACACAATAACCTTTGCACAAGATGATTCTCGTATGAAAATTGAAAATTTTAGGCCCATTTCAATACTTCTGCACTCGCATTAATATTTGAACGAGTTTTATACAAAAAGATACAAGGCTTCATTAAAAAAAATTGTGTTTAAACCAACATGGATTTAGAAAACATCGTTCGACTGTGACAAACCTTATATTGTACTGTGATATTCTATACAAGAAATTAGAACAAGGAGAATTAACTCTCACGCTAGTTTTAGATATTGTCAAAACTTTCGACTCTATTAGCAATAACAACATTTTATACAAGCGTGCCAAAATAGGTTTCCACCATGAGTATCTTCAATTTTTTGCATCTTATCTCACAAACAGAAAACAAATAGTTGTTTTTCGTAATACATTGTCTCATTCACCCATTAAAACGAGGGGTGGTCCCTAGGGATCAATTTTTGCAGTTCTCATGTTTTCTTTATATATAAATGATATGCCAGAAATTATTGACAACCCTTCCTTCTTAT
>NW_026971103.1:0-15104 GCF_963678635.1 Symsagittifera roscoffensis
ATGCACGTGCAGGGTGAAACAAGCTAGCAATCGGGGACGCAGAGCAGTAAACTTAGTTCAGGAAAACGAAGAAAGGAACGTTCGACTATTCGGAAAAACCGGAGGACCACAGGTCACAACAATGAAGTTCCGTTGGTTGGTTGACTAGATTCGAAGCACCGTCATATAAAAAGTACAAAAAGAATGGATCCGAAGCACCATCAATTAGATCCGAAGCACCGTCCCATGATCCGCGAAGCACTGTCGCGGATCACCCATTTCACTTTTCACCATAGGAAAGCTAAAGAACACCCTGAGCGCGCGAAATGTCAGGTTGGAGGATGTGACACTGGAGGACAACGAGTGCCGTGACTAAGGAATTAACCCCGCTAAAACTGATGGGAACGATGAACGTGCGGCTCGAGTCAAATGGCCGGGAAACGACGGCAAAGATTCGATTGATAGGAGACATCCTACCGTCGATCATTGAACGGGAGCTGAATGCCAATTTGGGACTAAAATTGGTTCAACAGAAGCCAGAGGAAGCAGTGATGTGGATAGAAGAGATGCGACCAGCAAGCAAGAGATTAAACTGAGCCCTTGGCAGAAAAACTTTAAAAGCAATTTTTAAACCTCTAAGATTTATAAGGTACAGGCGGAGTTTTTGAGAAGTTAAACCCGGTCGAACAGAAGGGATGACGGGTACCAACTGTACTGCAAGACAAAATGGACAGAAAAATTGCGAAGCTACTGAAGCAAGGGCACATCGAAAATTTGGAAGAATGTTCAGATAAATACTTCATTTCGTCTATTGTAAGTACAGTAAAAAAGGACGAGTCGGTTAAACTAGCCCTTGGGTCAAGAAAAAAAGAGCAACCATATCTATAGGAACAAATAGCAAATGCCGAAAAAAGAAGAAATAATGGACACCGTCGGACAAACAATCAGTGAGAGAAAACGGGGGGAAATTATTTACGACAATGGTCTTAACGTACGCATATGGGCAGCTTCTTCTGAGCGCGGAAACGAGCGTGTAATGTAATTTTTTTTTAGGAAGCAAATCGACCGGTACGTACAGCTTTAAAATGGGATTCTACGGCCCAACAACAATGCCCGCAAAACTTCCCAATGGATAGCATTCTTTCGCAATTTTTAAACCTCTAAGATTTATAAGGTACAGGCGGAGTTTTTGAGAAGTTAACCCCGGTCGAACAGAAGGGATGACGGGTACCAACTGTACTGCAAGACAAAATGGACAGAAAAATTGCGAAGCTACTGAAGCAAGGGCACATCGAAAATTTGGAAGAATGTTCAGATAAATACTTCATTTTGCCTATTGTAAGTACAGTAAAAAGGACGAGTCGGTTAAACTAGCCCTTGGGTCAAGAAAAAAAGAGCAACCATATCTATAGGAACAAATAGCAAATGCCGAAAAAAGAAGAAATAATGGACACCGTCGGACAAACAATCAGTGAGAGAAAACGGGGGGAAATTATTTACGACAATGGTCTTAACGTACGCATATGGGCAGCTTCTTCTGAGCGCGGAAACGAGCGTGTAATGTAATTTTTTTTAGGAAGCAAATCGACCGGTACGTACAGCTTTAAAATGGGATTCTACGGCCCAACAACAATGCCCGCAAAACTTCCCAATGGATAGCATTCTTTCGGAGTTTCCGCTGGCATAAGCGTTTTTAGATTATATCCTAGTAATCACGAAAGGGTCAGAATCATATCGTGACCGTAGAGAAAGTTCTACGGAAAATATAGCAGAAAAAAATGTTCCTAAAACTCACAAAATGTAAGTTCGCACAAAAGCTTTGTGATTGGCTAGAACACAAGATTGCACCAACAGGCATAACACCGTTGGTCAGAAAGACCAAGCCAATCGAAGTGCTAAAAACACCACGCACTTTATCTCAAATAAATTAGTTTATGGGCTCGATTCACAGCCTACACAAGTATCTTCCTGCCCTAGAAGAGACGTTTGTCCCACTTCGCCCATTACAAAGTAGAAAAACGAGTACGTATGAACCACGGAACGTCAGTCTTCATTTGAAAATTTAAAAGAGCAAGTGGCCAGGAAAGTCGAGTTTAGGCAATTTGACCGACATAGAGTTATACGAATAGTCTGTGATGCAAGTCATAATGGCCTGATGGTTGTATTGAAGCAATTAGGCACTGGGGGGGAGGAGGCCTATCACATTCGCTTCAAGATAATTGAATGAAGCAGAAAAGAAATATTCAACCAACGAACTCGAAATGCTCGCGGTGGTTTGGGGGGGGGGGTCTGACTATTTCCAAAATTACATTTCAGTCCAAATATTTTACGTAATAAGAGATCATAAAGCCTTAGTCTCTCTACTAAACGGAAACAATAACAAAAACAAAAATATGTTCAGTAGACTCACAAGATAGTTAGACCGATTAACCTTTTTGACTTTCAAGTAGTACACAAACCGGGGGCTGGCGGATTACTTATCTCGGGATCCGAACGGCGAGGTGGTACTGGTAAGCGTTTACGACAGCATGTTTACGGCAGCAAAAATCAGCTGGAAACGTCGCGCCGTGGGAAACGATCAATCGGATTCCACCACGGGACCGGTAATTATGTGACCCAAAGCGCAATAGGAAAACTTTCGATCAAAAATTTGCCGCCAGAGGACATCATATGATGCTGTTGCAAATCGACCAACCAGAAACAAACTGTTTTCATAAACCGGCGGTCAAAGGAAACGGAAGGAAACTTAGTTGGGGTTCATTCAAATTCAAAACTGTTCAAAATCAAATATAAAAAAATTAGAATTGTAGTTTCAGGAAATCAAAACAATTTTTAAAACGGCATCTCACTTTACATAAAAGCGACGACGAATTTGAACAATTAACAACTTCTTCTAATATAGAAGAAATTACAAAAGCACCACGATCAATGAAAACTTTATTTTCCACGATCAATGAAAAAAAGAACTTTTTTAACCTTCGTTATACGCTAGAGAAACTGTTCCTCCGGTTGATCCCATCATTGAATCATGTCCATCGTGCCTAGGGGGTATAACGTTGTTAGTAAACTCGCTTTGTTACCAGAGCTTTCCGAGTTACATAGAATTTTATTATAACTCTGACCCTCAACTCACTGCCATTTGTCATATGATAAAGGAGAAAGACCCAACCATTCATAGCAAAACATATGCTATGAATCGTTATTACGCCCCGTTAGTAATCGACTTATACGTTAGGGAAAACGATGTTAAACTAGTGACTCCCAACAATTCAACTACTGCCATTAACAAACGCATTCATGATTAACATCAAGGAAAATCGATTATGTTTCAAGCTGCCCAGGACATTTGGTAACGTTATATTTATTGTTCGATCGAGTCTATGGCAGCAAAATGCGCAGAGTGTACAGCGTCTGATTCGAATCGCAAATCGCGAATACAGAAAAAAACTAATATTAATACAAAAGTAACGTAGGAAAAAATAACGAACCAAAGGAACGTAATGAGGCAGTTAAACTTGATTTGTGGGGACCAATTAGTTACTTACATGAATCGAAAACACTTGTCCTAGAGGCGGCTGGTCGCTTTTTACAGTGGCCGTTAGCGATGGTGTGCGGAAATAAATGATCGGGCAAAATATTAAAATTTTTTAGAGCTTACATCGTAACCCATGAAATATACAAATCAACCTATGGACAAATTTGTTGTCCATTGATGTAAGAGCGTTTTGCAACACCGAAGGAATCGAGATAATAAAATCTCCGATCAATGGCTATCGTGCTACCGGATGGGTAGAACGAGAATATGTAGTTTGAAAAACTCTATTCTCACGTACGCTAGAGATAAAAAAATACGAATCATTGGAAAAAGTGGTTAAACCAGCCCTCGTAGCGCTAGGGTTTTCAATAAACGCTTCAAATAAGCTGCTATCATTCGAAGCACACCACGAACGCGAGGCGAATACTGTTCTATGAAATCACACGAAAAAGTTTTGTTGCATTATCTAGATTGTCAAGAGTAAAAAAAAAGAGACATCTACAGATTTAGATAGCATAGATCCCAAGGTGCAGGATTTGCCACACACCCGGCGGATACTAACCGGGGTTTACGCTCAGAACTTGCGTATGACAAGAAAACCGCAATCACCCACGGAAACTTTCAGCGGGACAACAACTTGAAAAACAAGACGAACCGACGGTCCGCAAGACGGACAACGTGGAACCGCAGCCTGGTCCAGCAGGCCAATTTCACCAACGTACTGGAGACAGAAACTCTTACAGGTATAGGAAAAAATTCCAAGGTGAAGTCGGAAAGCGCACACACACTTGACTTAGAAAATGGCGTTATTATTAGAAGGTCGGCGGTCGCAGCTTCGAAAAATGCGAGCAGCAAAAAGAGAACAACCGCGGAATTGCCTCAGCCACCTACGCCACGGGACCTGAAACGGAAGCAACACAAATAAACAATTACTAAGAAACCAAATACGAAGACACTGAAACAAGCCGGCCGGCAATTCGAAACGGTGAGCGCATTGGAAAGTGAGCGCATCGGAGAGTGAGCAGGCCGGCGATTCGAATCGGAGAGTGAGCGCTAGATTCTCCTTCTGTTTTTAAAAAGAACAATTATCAGACCGAGTATTGAACCACCCTCAGACCACGGAACAACCGACCAGCGGCGCAAGTTGAACCAACGAAGCCCAGTTTGATTAGCCAAACAGACGAAGGCGGAGAAAAGGGAACAGCGAGTATGACGAGAACTGACGTGGCGATCGCGGATACGGATATCCCGAAACCTGCGGAGACGAAAGAAGGTACGCATAAGAAACGATTGATTTCCTATAGCAGTCAAGATTCAAATAGCAAACAAGAGAAAATGGCAACCCGCAGAACCGGGCGTAAGTGCACCGCGATAACGAAGATAGACGGAGTCATGATCGACCACATTTCAAAGAAAACCGATTAAGGAGGAGTTTGAAAAATAGAAAAAAACTGTTTAAAAAAACTTGTTAAAGTCCAGGGAGAGGGCTGGTTGTAGTTAAAAGCTCGCTCAAAAGCTTAAAGTCGTCACCGCTACCGGCGCTAATTTTAATTATGCTAAAACCATCTGATACAGCAATAAATTCAATTTCAATTCATTCTAGTGTTTAAACTTTGCCACCATCAACTTCATATATGAACAATTTTCCATCAGTGAGCATTTACAATTTTTTCATTTTTACAAGAGGGCTATGGTATAGAGGGCTAATTCAGTTCAAATCAGTTCATCGTCTGTAAATTATCTCACTGTCAATCATATGCTAATTAAATACCAGTACCGGCCAACGGCGTCGTCTGTCCACCTTGGTGTGACCTCTATTTCTCACCCTTATGCTATACTTTGAAAGATTAAATTGGTCCATTTTTTTATCTGAATTTGGATTTTACACTTATCGAAACGGATTTTCAACATCATAAACCTAAGGCATTTTTTTCGAGAATTTCTGCACGCCATTTTTTCTAGCTAATTTAAGGTAACAAGGAAATTCTTACCGTCAGGTTTTTAAAATCCTCATTACCCAGAATTTATTTTCTAAAATGTTTCAAAAAAGCCTGCTTAAAATCTTCCGCAAAGTGACCAAAAAATGTTCATAAATTGCGCCGCAATTTTTCTACAAAAAATTGACTGAATCGAAAATCTTTTGTCCATTCACCTCAGCCCGTAGAGAAAATGGCGGATCCGTCCGCAGCCGAAACCAAACTGTCAACTAAAAGTGAATTAGCTCAAAAAGTTTTCACAAGCTAGGTTTCACGGAGAACTTTGACTATTAGCACTTTTGATGCTATGTTTGTATATTTGAAATAAGGGGCTTTTGCAGAAATAGGAAGGCAGATCAGCAAAAAAGAGGTAATAAAAAGAAGGCCAAAGGAGGGCACTTTACAGGACGAAAGGGCCAGGTTGCAGGGACACTCCCGCCCAATATAAGCGGCACTACCAGTGAGCATGCTTTAAGAACGTCCTTTAAATCTAAACTTAATGAAAAACAGATCAACTTGAAATATAGTTGCGTTTCTACAATTTTTATTGAATTGTCATTCCGAATTCATCTCATATTGGCTGTCTGACCAGGTTTAATTCCCCACCCGCCCAGAAGTCTAAGAAGAATTTATCTTTTGTCCGAAAAATTAATGCCATTAAGTGATACAAAGCGATGAATTATGTTTTAATCAGCAGTGAAGGGAAGTATTATTTCATAAAGCTACTTCGAAATTTGCTCCTCTGATAGCTATTCTTTGCAAAACAAAACGATCTTGACAAATTTTGAGTGCCATTGAAATTTTACAAACTTAATCGAGGATTTAAGAATTAAAATATTGATTAAAATGTACTTCATCAATAACTGATCTTTGTAATTGTTGCAAAGCTGAAAATGTATAAAAAAGATCTCTATTCATGTTTTTTTTTAGTTTGTGCATGTTTAAGCTGTTTGCAATCAAGAAATTCAAGTAATAATCCAAGTCATAATGATCAACGGCAGACATGTTGAGTTTAACTGAAGATTAAAACCATACTTTGACGTATATCTCAAGTCAATCGTGAATCTGAAACAGGGCTGAGCATTTAACAGAGCAGCTGATGGCAGTTAGGGAAGTTTGAGAACGTCTGCAGCCCCGGGAACACTGGATCAAATTATGGTCTCAGTTCTCAGTAGGACAGCCAGCTTTAAGCCAGTCCAAACGATCAGAGACAAAAGAAAACCTGATCAAAAGAAACCAATTTGACGAAACAGCTCAAATGTAGCTTTTCTTGCGCGCGAAGACTTGGCTTACACAAAAACACATTGAGATAAAAAAACGGGGAACCATTTTGTAAAACTACCCTTAATAAACTCTAACCCTCAAGTTTGAAAAAAATTGCGAGGAAAGGTGTCATTTTATGGGCCTAACCTCTCCGTCATCATGAAATCGATATGAACAAGTTTAATTTTCAAAGTTGTACAAAAATTTGTACTGGACTCACAAACAAATAAACGGGTGCCTGTTTGTCACTATAGCATCCGGCTTTGGTATCAGGCAGTCATAATCTCGTTTTGGGTAAATGATTCCTTTCGCATGTTTCAATATCAATTATATGAAGGTTGTGATGTCATCCATGTCTTACCATTCAGAGCAACAGCAGAATTTTCAATTAATCTGCCTTCTTATTTTCTGAATATGCGTATCAACGATATGGTAGCTCTTCTTTTGCCTATAAAACCTTTTATCGTGTTTTTGTGTTATTGTTTTTTGCTCACTGTTTTTTGTTATCAATACGCTGCTGTCAACTCTCTGCTGTAAATTATTGTTCCGACTTTCGAAGAGAACCGAATAATTATGCCTGGGGTGGTTTTTTGTTCCGTCTTTCGAAGAAAGTAAGTAATATATTTGCTCTGGTTGTTTTTTATTCAGACCAATTTTCATAAATTTTTCCCTCGGGGGTCGATCTTTAGATCCCAGTGGTCTCAGAAAGGTCGCGCTGATCACTAGACTATCCTCATATAAAGTTTCTGTGAAACGCTCATTTACACTAGACTAACGTGAATGTAGCGCTGTGATATTTTGATGCTGAAAGTTGAACGCGCATCATTTACGCGTGGCAAATTATCCCGCACCACAAAACCGCTCCAAATTCAATTGAGACAAGCTAATTAATATTATTAGTAATTCCATACACGATTCTTAACATTCAGTTTAAAATTAGCTCGCCAACAATTCATTAAACAAAAACTATTCCGAACCCAATTTATGGGCAGACGAAACATTCAGTGCTTTGCCTTGATACGAGCAGTCTTGTTTTTATTAAGTCAAATTTCGGTGATTAAACTAGTAGTTTTTGACAAAAAAAATATACCCCGTTGAAGATATTGACTCCATGAAATCAAATATAAAAAGACGGTTTACCACCGATTGTTTTTTGCAAAGTTCTGGGAGTTTGGAAATTTCCAATCTGGTCATGCTTTGGACTAATTTATGGGCGTTTTGAAATTTTGTTCATAATGCTGAAAGCGTAACGCAAATATTTATGCGTGGCGTTTTGTCCCGCACAACAAATTCGTTCCAAAACGAACTGAGGCTTGCTAAGTGGTCGTAATAACTTCGTACGACTAAATTGATTTTTGATTCTGTCCAAAAGTATTAACTTTAAACACTTTTTCCCAAAACACTATTCGATATGGATAAAGGGCAGTCAAAACAATGAAGGTTTTGCCCTGATATACGAGCAGTTTTCTCTAACTTTAAAGTTAGAAACGATTTAATTTTTTCTTCATTGGTTTGATAATTCTTACGTACCTCTCTTTATATACACTTTCGAAACCATGCCTTGAAATGATGCTTTTTCTTGATGTTTTTAAATTTCAACGCAGACAACTTTGTTGTAAACTCTTCAAAAAGGCCATTATTTCAAAAACTAGTTCTCCAAAAACCCTGTATTGCTAACGCTTTGGCAGTTTTGGTGTTTTGGAACCTTTATACAATGAACAAATTCTATATTTCTTTTCTTTTTTGTTTATATCGTATCAACAACAAAAACGCCAAGCTTTTATAATGGTTGAACTGATTATTCATATTTGATTGGCAACTACTTAATTTTTTTCGTGAGTTTTTTCGTTTTTTTCTTGTTCTGTTAAATGAAGCGCTATGTTTTCAAATAACTCTGGCTTTATAATGTAGATTCAATTAACTCGTTTAAGAGAATGACGGTTTCATCAATGAGATTTTTAGCGACAAGTGCATCCTAAAAGTCTGAGACTACTGCTTGTATCAAGGCAAACCCGCCTTGACAAAACTAAGATTGCAATAGATTAGCTCAAATAAATATAGAGTTCAGGATTATATTATTTTTAAGCACTAAATAATGGATTTTATTGACTATCAAATTGATTACAATCGATTGTAAGCCATAATCATTTTTATCAAATCGTTTGCCACTAAAATCCTGTTTTAAGAGCATGTTATGATACAGATTATTGTGAGAGTGTAAACAGATTTAATGCAGATGATTTACACTTCTTTTACAGATTATTTTTACTATAAAATCTTTTTTCTCATAATTTTTTTTTAAATAACTCGCATTGACGAAAATTTTTTATTACTCGTTTTGTGTGAATGAAATTGACTACAATTGATGAAAAAAATAAAAATGTCGAAATGACACTTTTTAAAAAAAAAGCAAAGTATGGCCAAATTTTAAAAGTTATGATAAATTTTGTTTTTCGTGTGTGTATTTGGTCGTGGGGGAGGGGGTGAAATTGAGAAAAAATGGAAAAAAAAGTGTTTTTTTTCCAAAAAATATAAATCCCAGTAACTACCTTTTTCTAGTTTTTTTGTAGTTTTTCTGGTTGAAACCATTTGCTTGAAACAAATTCTTGATTTTAAAAAGCAGTAAAAACATAGTTTATTCAAAATCATGTTTTTATTGACAACTTTAGTAATTCTATTTCATATTTTGTGAGCACAAACTGTTGTTTAGATTGATAATTTTATGGTTTTATTGAAAGTTTTTATATTATAATTTGATTTTTTTATTGATAATTTTAATGATTTATGTCGTTTTAAGAAATTTTATACTGCTTGTTTTTAAAAAACTGGTTTTTTAGACAAAATAATCGATTATATTGCGTATTAGAAATTGCATTGCAATTGATTATAATCGATATAAAACAGAATTTTTGCTTGTTTTGTACTGCAAAAAATTCATTTTACCAACAAATTTTGGTATGATTTGACTGAACAGACCAAAAAGATGCGTCCGCAATGGGCGCAAAAAATGTCTTTTATATCCGCGACCAATGAAGAAATTGTTTTTTTTTTGGCTTTGTTCAAGATCATGAGCAGGTTTTATAAAACTGCCCATGCTGACAAGAAACGGATTGCAGTCAATTACATTTGAATCGAACTAATTTGAATAAGTTTCACTATAAAATAAAATTGAAAAATTGCATTTTTTTTGCTTTCTTTTTCACACGGATTTTAGTAACAATAAAATCAGTTTAAATAAATTTGAATCAGTCTAAATTGGTTGTTATCCATTTTTTTTGTCTACTCAATTTACACGCATTATAAACTGACTAAATTCAAGTTTTCTAGATTATGAAACAATAAAGAAAATTGGAAAAAATTGCCTTTTAGTTGGCTTTTCATTTTGGCGCTGTCCCTGAAAATATAACATGAGTGCATCTAATCTGTAAATTTTTGCCTTAGAGCGACTTTTTTAATTTAAGCTTTTCAATCATATGTCATTTAGAAAATTTGCTTTGCTAATATTACTACGGGAACCCTTTGGTTTGAACAATTCGAAAGGGACTCACTTAAAGGCAATAGTTTGCGATAAATAACTCTACTCGAATGACTGTTGTTCTCTGTAACTCTGATAGAGGTTTTCTTGAGCTCAGAAGTTTGTAGAAGCTTGCATAAATCTATTTGGATCGATTTGAATCCATTTTTCGAGGCTACAAAACCGATTTTTTTTCTTATTTTAAAACCCATTTAATCCATTTCAAATCGATTTACGCACCTAATTGGTCTACAGTATATTGATGTTTATACAGTATATTATCTGTATAAAAACCGATTGAGATCAATTCATCTCATGTTTGTCAATGCGGGTGATCATCTATGTCCAGACTACTAATGTCCTTGATCTATATTCAGGTTGTTGCGTTTTTCATTCAAGACGTTTGAAATTTTAGTTTATTTTTTCTTATCAACTTTAGACTGTGGCGACTTTATGTCCAGGCTATTGAGACTTTTTTCAAGACTTCCGCAATTAAATTCCAAAATTTCGCGACTAACTTCAAGAGAAACGCTAGTAGTTTCCAGACAAATTTTACAGTTTTTACAGTTTTGTATAGATGGGTAGCGTAAGCGATGAACAATCCAGCGTAGAAATCATTTGAAGCTGAAGGGGACACTTTTTCCTCGGGAATTCGACACCCTGCCGACACAAAGGGTACTCTTTGGTACTCTTAAAAAATCCATTTTTGGCCAATCGATCCTAAAGTTTCTCTAAAGGCGCCTTTGGCGCCAATATATACTAATTTTGAGCGGGAGCGCGCGCCAAAAAAACGCAATTTTTTCGGCAAAATTTTCCAAAAAGTGTCCAAAAACGGCTTTTTTGACCTGTTTTTTTTTCAAAAATATGGCGCAGAAAATATGGCCACAATACTATTTTTTTTGCTGCTCTAGGAGAGCTCGGAAAGTCAATTTGGACGACCTAAAATAAGTCAAAATTTTCAAATTTTTTTTGAAAATCCGAAACCCCCCCTCGAGAAAATCCTAGATCCGCCCCTGCCTTTAGGTCAGTCAAAATACTTACAGTTTCACTGTGATACGCGCAGTTTTGTGTTGGTAAGTTCTCGTTTTTTTTTCTTAAATCAGATTCTTCTAATCTGCGATACGCTGTTTTTCAAAAAAAATTACCGTTATGTAATGCAGTTCCTGTAATGCAGTAATGCAGAAGGTTAGAAAAACTCAAAACGCAATATTTTATCGAAAAATGGGTAAAAATTAAAATGAAATTTAATTTAGAGTTATATAAATTTACGCTCTCAATTGTGATTTGATTTTGCTGATAAAATTTATATTACTTTCCAATATAAAAAAATGCGATTTTCAGAACAATGTGAGTTATTCGCAAACAAGCCTGAAACATTTAGCATAGTTGTTTGCCCCCTGCCATACAATGATAGTGTGTGAGGACGAGATGTCACTTGACTTCTAGCTCCACGCCTACCGAAGCCGTGATTACCAAAAAGAGTTTCGCTACAGAATGATCCAGTCTGTAACGAGGAAAATAATACAGGACTGTCCTTAGACAAACCTACTTTTAGCTCCTTTGCGATTTACAGGAAGCACAATTGCATTAACAGTTCATTGTTGAAAAGTTTTGATTATATTTTGGTGGATGGAAAACTTTTACTTGCGAACATTCCCACACAATACTTGTTGTGCGCTATTCGATGATAAACACCTCTTATCTGGCTGGGAGTTTCGCATGGCCTCATTTGAACTGCTGACAGGCTTTTCAAGCCATTAACCTTATCCAGAGCCACCAGGTTATGATATATTTCCTTCTAGCAGATACAAAAAAATTGACTTATGCATTTGCCTTATCTTGGTTTTATTCCGTTTTCACCAAGAGGTTCATCAATTTATTGCCAAAAGACCAGACGCCGAGAGACAAATAAATAATGAACTTGACAACAAAGAGAAACGTCGTAGAGCATGCATGAAAAAGCTATCCTAAAGACTGCTCGTATAAGGGCGAGGCCCTGAATGTTCCGATTGCCTTTTAAAGTCTGTGGAGCAGTAATAACATGAAAAATCAAATGTAAAAAAAATAACATGAAAAATCAATTGTAATTTTTTTTCTGTTAAATTTAAGAATTTTGCGATAATTATCCCCAACACGCCACGTAAAGTACAAAAAGATAGATTTCGCTGCTAGTAACCATGCAATTATGGCAAATAAGCTTCCTTCAACCAATTAGGAACGATTTCTAAGACGGATTATATCTCCGCCTACGCGTTAATAGCGCGAAATATATCGCGCGTTAATTGTCCCAAATTGGCCAAAATGGCCATCTTTAAACCCCATAACTTTACAAAAAATAATCACAGTTGAAATATCTTTTCAAATTTAAGCTCAGGACAGCAATATATTTTTCGGTTGATTTAAAAAGAGACGTCGAAAATGGCTAGTTAAAAAGTCGAAATTTGTCTGAAGAAAAAACCCATCCCGAGCGCAAATATTCCCTTACTTTCGTTACAAAAGAAGGAACAAACAAGACTGCTCGTTCCGACTGCCTTTAAAGGTATATGGAGCAGTAATAATATATCAAAATTGAATCTATTAGAAAAAATGAAATTTTTTCTTCTAATATTTGGGATTTTTTTGTGAAAATCATCGCCCCACACGCCATATAAACTTTAAAAGGATAGCTTTTGATCCTTTTAACAAATCACTTATGACAAATAAGCTTCTTTCAACCAATTTCGAACGATTTCTAAGTCGGATTAAATATCCGCTTACGCGTTAATCCCGTCAAAAATGGCTAGTTAAAACGTCGAAATTTGTTTAAAAAAACCCACCCCAAGTACAAAAGATACGTTAATTTCAATACGAAAGTCGGAACAAAAAGATGTTATGCAATCGAATAACATTAATAAGCTAAGAATAAAGAAACTTTGGGTCTACGAACAAGCAGATTCAAAACAGGACTAAGGGTTTTACAGAAAACGCGCGTCAAACTCGCTTAATGTTCTTAATTTTCCCACTTGTTTCTATAAAGTTCCAAAAACTCATGGTTGTGACATTGCAAATCACAATTTTTTTGCATTAGTCTTTTTTGCAACACATTAAATCCAATGTCCATTTTGCTCGGTAACAAATTGTTTTCTAAGTATTTGTGCCCGTATGAGTTCGTTTTCAATTTCATATGCGCGTTAAATTATCGCAAATTATTGCATTTGTTCAAAATTCGTTGTATCATAAATCTGTCTTTGCATTTCAAAAAAAGCTCATTTGAACAAATTGAGGTTCATTTCAAATCTGCGCATGATTGAAGACGCATTTATGTTGCAAAGAGGAATGAAGGCTTGAGCGTAATGACCGCAATTTATGGCATCTGAGGTAGCTTTTGGTAAGCAGTTCCGATAATTGTTCCGACTTTCGAAGAAAACGAGGAATATATATGCTTGGGGTGGTTTTCTTATTCAGACCAGAATTACCAAACTCTGGTTCCTCGCGGGATCGATCTCTTGATCTGCATGATCACAGCCGGGTGTGCATACCTCTATAGAGATTGTCTAATCTGTTCGTGTCATAATTTACGAGTGGTGGACTCTACTGCACTACAAAAATTTACAAAAACGAATTAAGGGAGCTAATTGGTTTTTAATAATTCCATACAAGACTCAAATTTTAAAACAATTTTTTTTTATAATCAGCCTAATTTTCATAGTTTTGCCACAATTTAATTTACCAAAAACTGTTCGACACCAAACAAAATGGCAGTCGAAACATTCATGGCTTTGCTTTGATACGAGCAGTCATGTTTTAATTAAAATAAGAATCCGTTTCTTAGTGTATTTTATAAATTTTCTCAAAGTTCAAAGCCTGAAAGGCAGATTTATTAGAAAATTTGCAAAAATATAAAAGATGTATCATTAGAATGAAAATCGCAAATGAAAAAACAAAAAGTTGGTTTTTCAGTTATGTTTTCTCTAAACTTCATATACAAAGACCAACGCCAAATGATTTATTTTGTATTTTACACAAAAATTGCAACAATTATATCACCCCAAACTAATTTGACTTGATGTTTGAACCAGATTTATTCTCTGATAGCACTACTCGTTGTTAAATCGAGTAGCGCTATCACGTGTTAAATCACTCGCATTTTTATCTTTTTTTGGCCAAACTAATATGACTATATGACGGATTAAATCTCCGCTTACGCGTTAATAGCGCGAATTATATCGCGCGTTAATTGTCCCAAATTGGTCAAAATGGCCAAAATGGCAATCTTTAAACCCTCATAACTTTACGAAAAATCATCACAGGTGAAATATCTTTTCAAATTTAAGCTCAGGTCAACAATGGCTTTCGAATGATACAAAAAAAAATTCCGTCAAAAATGGCTAGTTAAAAAGTCGAAATTTGTCTGAAGAAAAAAAAAAACCCACCCCGAGCACAAATATTCCGTTACTTTCGTATCGAAAGTCGGAACAACAAGACTGCTCGTATCAGGGCGAAGCCCTGAATGTTCCGACTGCCTTTTAAGGTTTATGGAGCAGCAGTAATAAAATAAAAAGTTAAATGAAATGAAATAAAATGAAATTTTTTTTCCAAAATTTGAAATTTTTTGTGAAAATCATCCCCCCACACGCCATATAAAGTACAAAAAGGTAGATTTCGTTCCTTGTAACAAATCAATTATGGCAAATAAGCTTCGTTCAACTAATTTGGAACGATTTATAAGACGGATTAAATCTCGCGCGTTAATTATATCGCGCGTTAATTGTACCAAATTGGTCAAAATGGCCAAAATGGCAATCTTTAAACCCTCATAACTTCACGAAAAATGATCACAGGTGAAATATCTTTTCAA
>NW_026971104.1:0-2000 GCF_963678635.1 Symsagittifera roscoffensis
TATTCACGAATTGTTAAAAAAAATTTAAAAAAAACAGTGAAATGTTTGCGCCAATTCGTTTCAATTAACGCTATTCATATATATATGATTTGATTTATATACTCAAACTGTTTTTTAAAGCTTCTGTGGACTGCATCAGCATTGTCATCAATTATGAACCGCATCCGCATGTCACATATATATCATTTTTGTGATTTTCTGATTGTCTTTGACCTAATTTACAAAGCAAGAAAAAATTCGGTTTTTTGGCAAAGACTTTTTAAAAAGGATTAGAATAGATAGTTCAAACAAGAATAGCTGGTCACTGTGCAAATAGCACAAAATGTTCCGACCGTAGACTTCACAAAAAAAATCAAACTAGCGTAATTTTTTTGCGTGGTGTGTTAAAAAGATCTGACGTAAAACTTTAATTTAAAAATATTCGACAGTCATACTAATATAGACGACTTTGACAGAAATTTTTGTAGAGAAGTGTATAGAAAATAGAAAAAAATTTAAAATAGAATTCAAAAAAATTAACAATTGTTTTGCAAATTTTTTGATTTGTACTGAAGAATTTGATTACCAAAATGGAGCTTGAAAACTCGAAAAACTAAATTTACTTTTTTAAAACTAAGTTTGTAGGGTTTAAATGAGGCATAATAAAGCTGTTCTAAGCCTGCTTGCTCGTTTTATTGAATCGAATTACGACAAAAAATCAAAAATTTCAAACCGGTTTTTCTCGACACAAGAAAAATTTCCAAAATTTTTTAAGGTGTTTCTAATTACAACTGAAAGGGCTTTAGTTTGTTATATGACTCAATCCAGTCCAATAACTATTTGTGGCACCCTCATTTTGCGTGGAAAACAAAAAGAAAAAAAACTAACAGACACCCGAATACAATGTTCCATCCCATTTTCAATGGTCAGAACAAAAAGGTTAGATTGGAGCTTCAAAAATTTTGCATAAAAGACGTACTTTCGTAATTCAAAAAACCCTCGTCAGCCTAAAACAGCCTAAACAGCCTAAAAAACTGCAAACATTTGAATTTATGGGTTCAATAATTTGCACTGGGAGGATGATGTTTTTATTTTCTTCTTATAGCGCACAAACATTAGCTAGAAGAATTGTTCAAAATACGAGGCCCTACATAAAAAAGATGGCCTTAGTTTTTATGGCGATTGAGACGTTTTAATGTCCAAGACATTTACTCAAACATAACCGAGCAACAAAACAGATCATTAGACTTTTCTGCAACAGCCGATCTGTTTATACCTTCGAAAAGTTTTCTTAAACAGTTTTTAGCTTGATTTGTTTTAAGCATCAGCGCTAGACATACTCAATAATAGTCAGGAGAGTGTTTCATCACCAAAATGATTTTTCTAACTAGTTTTAAAGGGCAAACCTGGAATCGCCTTCAAAGCATTTTTTTTATTTGATCAAATCCGATCATTTTAAGTTGTTTCATCCACCAGGGATCAAAAACAAACGAGTGACTCAAGTATTTGCACTGAAAACTTAAATTGTTCCTCTGCATTATTGACAAAAACCGGAAACTTTTTATTCCGTAACTGTAGAACAGAAAACAAGATCACCTGTTTCATATTTTTGTGAGTTTTTTTTCAAATTGTTAAAGAAATCTTTCAAAAAACTGCGAAACAAATTAACATTTATCTGTAAATTATTTTGCCTCGATAGGTACTACAGAAAATGCATACCTCAGCAAATCTTATTTGTTACGACCATTTCACTTTGTCGAAAAAAAATCAGATGTGATGGAATAATGATATTGGCTCTATTATTTTCATCCAATTTTTACTATCTCAAAAAAAATCAAAGGGGTATAGCATCGTATTACTTTTGACTAGGAGACAGGTGCGGTGTAATACTAAAACCCTTTCAGCCTTGTCTCGGATTTTTGAATACACTGAAAAAAAATTAGTGTCAAAAAAAATCTGTATGTTTTCATTTGCCAAATTAATAAATTTTCAGACTGGAAATTTTAAAATAATTTTCAAAT
>NW_026971105.1:0-87998 GCF_963678635.1 Symsagittifera roscoffensis
GATGCTACCTTAAGCCCCCATAAAAGCGGCACACGAAAAATCAGTGGACGGAAAAATTACAAATATCAGAAATAAAAACAGAGCGCATGTACCAAGTGCATTTCAATTATTTATACCATTCTCCCTTTTTCCTCCGAATATTCGCATTTATCCATTATTAAAATATACAATTCGGTCGATATTAGAGAGCAAATAAGACAAAAAAAGACAAACTCAAAAGCCTCAGCTTTCTTTCAACGCCACTCCAAACCTGTTAAAATCTACCCGACAAAAAGCCTTATTTTTGAACTATTCCACCTCTTTTTAACTATTTTTCACTTGTCAAAACTTGACGTTTTTACCCTTTGACGACGGATCAATTTTTTCAATTCCAATATACTTTTCTTTTTTAAAGTTCAGTCCTTATCGATTTTTTACCACTTTGGAAAGCTCTCTATCGAAGGCGGTTTTTATTAATATTTTTAAAGCCGCTAGGGATACGAAAAAAATATTCGTTTGTTTGTTTACCTATTTTGCTATATTTTATTCCAGTTATGCGTATTGAGAAAAAGGAACGTTGAGGCGTTATACTTTTTTGATGCCGAACTGAAGAAAAAATCAATTAAATTCTGCAACTTTTACTTATGTTGTTTTGCTGATAAAGCCCCCGCTGTTTAGTATTTAAAATATTTGTGAACAAACTCCAACAATTTTGAAAAAAAATTTGAGTTCTAAAAATAAAAAAAGAGTAATTGGTTTAGACTTGCTTAACCTTTGTTCATTTTTCCCACCTTCTAGATTCAATAAATGATTTTATTTACTTTTAATTTTACTTTTACTTATTGGCTCCTCTAATTGTTATTTTTTGATTCTTCTAAAATCTTCTACTTTTAAAGACATTATTGATTTGTTCAAAAATTTCACAACAAAGTTCGTGTTAGACGTTTAAAAGTTCTTCATTCGTATTTTTTACGCATGTCAACCTTAACAGCTTCACCTTTACCATCGACGCCCTCTATCGACAAATCTGCGACACAAACTCAACACACAACCAAGAAAAAAGGGGAGAAAAAATTGACAAGTGGGTTAAGTACTGCATCGGCACTGACTCAGTCGCGGATGTTGGCTAGACAGAATACGGTTCCAGATGTGACCAAGGACAGTTCTGGATAAACGTGGGAGATATACGGGGCCGAAATTGACCCAGATTCCCTTAGAGAAGGTAGGGGTGCTGTAGTTTGTAGTTATTGGGATATCTTTCCATCACTCTCCACTTTGAATAACCTATTTATTCTTGACTTAAGAGCGATGTTTTAGGGGGGGGGGGATTTAGGGTCGAGGTGGTCGGATTTTGCAAAGTATGAGTTGACCGAACACCCGTTTTCAGTCCAAGTTATTTATGTCAAAAAAAGTTTCGTCCGACCAGCCTTATGGGTTCATCGACATAAGTGAGAACCAGAATTATTATGTAAAAGAAAAATTCTTAAGTTTTTCGACAACTTTCTTTGTTTATTTTTAGGCTTTTTGTGGTAAAATACTTCTGCCAATAACAAACCGTTGTTCATGGTTTGGAGTGGTTTTTTTAAAATCCTGGATATGCCTGGTCAACTTCTGGCTCATCTATATGCAAATTTATATCAGAAGAAAAAGTCAGCAAAGGCTGATTTAAAACCAGTTTAAACAAATAAACCACAAACTGATCTAGTTGAATTGATTCTGACAAACAAACTAATAGTTTTTAGCAGTTATTGAGGCTTTTTACTCACCTAAAAAAGTATCTAACCCTTGAAAAGAAATTTAGAGTTATACTTTGCCTGAAAAGTTTTTGATTTCTTAAAAACTGAGTCATTTGCGTAGCATGAGTACTTTGAAAAAGTTTTTTTTTTTTAGAAAAATTGGGCTCTTTAAAAAAGCTAGCTACAAACCTGTGTTGGAAAATTTTTCAATTTTTCGAGAAATTGCATATTACAGAAAGGCATTCCAAATTTCAAGTTCTGACTCGCACCAAAGTTTTTGTTGTATGTTGTATAAAAAATTCAGCCTATTCTTTGTAATCAACAATATTAACATTTTTTTTTCGAAATATACTTATTTGAGCTTGAATTTTGCGACTAAAAATGCTTGCGGTCAACCCAGGTCAAACCCTTAAATAATGCGGTCAATCCAGGATGTTCGTATTAAAAGCCTAATCTTTTTGACCGCGGTAAAGATTCTGCTCTCGAAAATATTCAAAATCACACGTAACTTGCTAGTTGGTCTTTCTAAAATCTTGCAAGATTATCATTTTACTATATTTGATATTTGGTGTGGGAGGAATCGTTTTCGCAAATTTCTAGCTTTAACAAACAATGTTTTGGCCAAAAGTAACCACATTATGTTAAAGTTTATCTCTGTTTTCAATTTTTGAACGAATTTTTGCCCTTTTTTAACGATCTTTTGAACGAAATTTTGCCTGTTCCATTTTTCGAGTTAAGTGATGAGCAATTTAATCCTTGGGTTGTTTTTCATTCAGATTCAATTAGAATATTTAAATAACGCTTTTTTCTTGAATACCATGGCTTTTGAACGTTGTGAGCTCCTACAAAACAAATTTCACTTGCCACAATTTATGAAAAAATTTGGAGTTTGAAAACACCGACACTTTGACAAATTGGAATAACTAAGGTGCTTTTTTCACTAGTTTTACACTAATTCATAGCGCATAAGGCGAATCAAATCATCTCAAACCTTATTGAAGCAAATCAATAGAAGCATTTTTTAAATGTCGCTTATATCTCTTGAAGCTCTCAATTTGTTTGCGGGAGAAACTTCAACAACAAAAAAGAAACAAAACAGCTGAAAACTTTCTTTCATTTTCACGGATAAAAAAAACAAAACAAACTGAATTTAGTTCAGGCGGAATATTCACAATTTCACCGTGATTTGAGCTGTTTCATAACAACAACTACTCTTCATACAATTCTTACAATTCCATGCGTACAGAAAAACGTATGAAGTCTCTATGACAAGCATTTTTCCTTATATGGAACTTGTATAATAGATGTTTTTCCAAAAACAAAACGTTTGATTTAAGTTTCTAAAAATAATTTTGGGTTGTGTTTGTAACCGAACGCAAACGGCAAAGACTTTTGTTTACTCTCAGAACCAAAATTTGGAGCGTCTTGCCTTTACAATCTATAGAAAATTACCTGAATTGTCTTAGAGCTGTATTTCGCAAATGATATAACGATAGTAACAAACATATAAATTTTGACAACATTTTCAACGGCGATTACTCTAAAAACTTGAAATTTAAAGTTATCGGACATTAATCAAGGCATAAACAAATACAATATACAAAAGAAATAAGAGTTTTCAGCGTTTTTGAATAAGGTTATTAAGCGGAAAGGGGAAAAAATTCAATTCAGTGTGTCCAGGATTACATTATGCACACAAAAAAGGAAAAGTATTGTTTGCGTACAAAATTCAAGTTACTGTTGAAAAAAAAAAACAAAAAAAAACATTTTAGGGTAATTTCAACATTTTTTGTGTCGCCATAAAAAAAGGGTAGTCATACAATTTTCATTTATGGGAATTGTATGATGAGCATTTTTTTCCAGAAAAACCTCGTTTTTTTGTCACCTCACTGTTTTGTTAGAAACAAACAGCCGCAGAAATTAGTTTATATCTTTTATCAACCATTGTTCAAAATTGAATGAAAATTGTATGACAAGCATTTTTCCACACACTTGATGTATGGATCTGTATGATAGGCATTTTCGGTGTACGAAGTTCAACTCGGGAAACTGTCTACTTTGAGAATTGTAGGCGGATTTCGCAACAAGGATGTTATCTTTGATCTTCCTTTGTTCTTTCATTTTCTTTGATCCTTTCGGCAAAAATTTACTATGTTTGAAGTCTTGTTTCTGGATTCTAGAGACGTACACATACCAATTTTTGCGCCCATTCAGTGATGCTTTTTATGTTGCACTTTCCAAAAAAACACCAGAACAAATATGCTTGTTTTTATGCAGTTTTTTTACCAAAAAAAAAACAACATTATATCCCATTGAAGACAATCCCTTCTTGATAATAATTTTTAAAAAGTTTTTCACGTGCAAGAAGATATTTCATTCCTTTTTAAAAAGTTCTGGGAGTTGATATGCAACAAAATGATTAATTTCAAATTTAATTGAGACTAGCATTTTGTTCTTAATATTACGCAAAAGATATCACTATGTTCTTTACATAACGCTGTGGTTCGAGGATAGTCGAAAAACTATTATATTTTATATAATACATGGCTGTTTTCTACCATGAATTCACGATCAGATTTATTCTATGATTTCATAAATTCTTTATAATTTTTTTTTTCTGATTTCATGCGTGCCATTGAAAGAGCTTGAACGGAAATAATTTCGCAGTGTAAATTGAAACATATGACCTTGAATGGGCTAACGAAATAAAACAAATGCTTTCTCAGAAAAGCAGTTTTTTTTTCACTCCAATAGCAAAGGAAATGATCTTTTCAACAGTATTTTGTCTGTTCCGTTGCGAGTAGGGGTAGCATTGAGCAAAAATGTAACCGGACGCTGAAATGGGGGAATTTGAAGGCGGGAAGCTCAATAAGAAAATAAGAAAGAAAAGCCTTTTTGGCTGTATGGTCGTCTTGTTTTAGTTAATCGAATTACTGGGGAATTTATGGCGTATGAATGCTAATAAAAGAGCCACAAATTTTTATCACACTCAGATTGATAATTTACTAAAGCAGAAAGCTAAAATTTAAAATGCAGAAAGAACAAAAAATCTAATATGTAGTGAAACGTCGTTTTTGGAATCGATGGCGTGATTGCACAGGAATTTTTTACCGTACCAATTTTTCCAATTTTTTTTTCGAATTAGGTCGAACAATATGCTTTTTTAACTTATGGCTAAACCATATGAAGCCTCTGGTGCTAGTTGTTTTTGGCGCCGTTAACAATTTTTATTGAAAAAAAAATCACTTGTCAAAATGCCCACTTTCAACACAAACTCATAAATCATTGGAGTCAAAATTAACTTGAAACATATCTATTTAGGGACCAGAATAGCGGCAACGAAAATGATTTGAGAACTGTGAAAAAAATTCCAACTTTATATGGATGTTTTCGTAATCTAGATGTCTGCTTCAAAGGAATTAATGTGACTCAATTCAACTCTTGAACATCTTCAAATTTTTTCGGTAAGATGAAATTGTTGAATATTTTCTTATCTAGATTATAAACTAATTCTTTTACTAATTCGTCCTACTTGAAAAACGTCCAAAAAATTAATGGAAAACAAACTTTTTTTTTAGAAAATTCAAGATAGCATCTGTTCAATTTCTCTTTTAAGGCTGCTATTTCCAGTTGGAAGTCAGACATGATTTTTTTTTCACCTTTTCAGAAGACGAAAAAAAAATTGATTTTGTTTTAGCAATTATTTACGATATTTAGCAAAGCATTAACAGCAACGAGCATTTTGAAATTTAGAATAATGGTGTTAGTTGGATAAATTATGCAACGTTTTTGGTAGCTTCACTTTTTCATCTTCTCTCAACAGTTTAACTTTCAACTAACCGTCTATCGATTTGAAAGGTTCAATTCCAGCTACGATAAGTAATTTAAGTTGGGCCTTTTATGAATCCAGATGGCCGAGGCAATCAGTTTTCTTGAAGTTGTTTTTTTTTCCAATAAGATTCTTAAATGCTGGATTTTGTGATCGCAATTAAAAGGAAAAACTTTTCGTCAAACTTCTGACAAAAATTGATTTTTAAAAGGTTGCAGCTATTTGTTCAAAGTAACTTACTAAAGCTTTTAAGGAGATTTTTACTTCTGATTTTAGAAGAGCCAAGAAATCTTGCAGTAAACGAGAACATATTGAAGCCCTTTCGAACTAGATATCAATCACAATACAAAAAAACTAAAAAGCTTTCACCACCTATTTTGAGAAAAATTGTGACGACCAATTTCAAATATGACCAATTTGAATGCGGATCATTTTTTTTGCACTGCTCGAAGCGTTAAATCTGCAGTTTAAATAATCTTCAAGCGAGTTAAGGAAAACGTCGGAAAGAACTGCTTGCAATCCCGACTCTGCAACGTCCTTTCAGAAGTTGGTCTGAACAAAAAAAACCTGCTAAGCATATTTTCCTTACTTTCTTTGATTGTCAGAAGTAAAAAAAACAAAAAAGTAAGAAATCTTTCATTCTTGATTAGAGGACAGTGGCTATATACAATTTTCTCTAATGTGCGATTCAATCGGAACTTTCTGTGCTAATTTCAAACGGTTACATTGGTTGTTTCGAATTATGAATAATGCGACAGAAGATTGGAACTCATTTTTGCGTCTAGATGAGTGGAACTCGTTTTTGCTTCTAGAAGATTGGAACTCGTTTTTGCGTTTAGAAGATTGGAACTCGTTTTTGTCTTTAGAGGAAATGCTACTACTTAATTAACCATTTTCAATGGTTTTAAGATCATCCGTAATCATGAAAAAATGCCTTCAGCTGGGAATTTAACAAAAATTCTGCGGCCATTTTTTTCGATAAGTTTTCGTATTATGAATAATGCGACAGAAGATTGGAACTCGTTTTTGCGTTTAGAAGATAGGAACTCGTTTTTGCGTCTAGAAGATTGGAACTCGTTTTTGCGTCTAGAAGATAGGAACTCGTTTTTGCGTTTAGAAGATAGGAACTCGTTTTTGCGTCTAGAAGATTGGAACTCGTTTTTGCGTCTAGAAGATAGGAACTCGTTGTTGTCTTTAGAGGAAATGCTACTACTTAATTAACCATTTTCAATGTTTTTAAGGTCATCCGTAATCATGAAAAAATGCCTGTAGCTGGGAATTTAACAAAAATGCTGCGGCCATTTTTTTCGATAAGTTTATAGGGGTTTGAAAATTGCCAAATAGGGCAGTTCAGAATTAATGACGACCAAAATGCTTGTCTATTAAAAGGTAAGCGCTGAAATAGACGAATACAAATGGGTTGAGGCAATCAATTTGGTCTTAATAACCTTTTTCAATTTGTACCTAATTTCGCTTGTTGGGGTATAAAATGGAGAAAACAAAACGACAAATGAAGCCAAATTTGAGGAAAATGAAAAAAAAATGACAAAGTTCATCTACTTTTTCAACCCAGTTTCAACCAACGACAAAAAAAGAAACGCTTACACGAGCAACCGCGTATAGTTTTTTTAGTCATAGTATTTTGGATTTGATTATCTTTCAACAGAAGTAAATAGTTCAAGTAGGAAAAAATCTGAAACAAGAGCCTTTAATTTTATAATAAAGTTAAACAAATCGAAAAAAAATCCGGTTAATTTTATCTCTAGGCAATTCGTAATCTTTCGTGCTAAATGGAAACAGTTAATGGAAACAGTTATTTTTATTTTTAGCGATCCAAAAGCACAATGAAAAACTAAAATCTAAACAAACCACCAATTTCCGACCACGACCCAGCGTACAAAGGTCAGCAACACTTCGTGAAAACCTATGGGAACCAGTTCGCAAATTGTTCCTCCCCAAAGCACGAAGCGCCACCACTGACGGGAACTTTGAGATCTCAGAAACGGTGTCTTCGGGACACGCCGAGGCACAAGGGGGGCCTTCCGGTGAGCAGCCGAAACGGGAGTCGAAAAGCGAGCGGCTTCCGGCAACTAAAGAAGAAAACGAACATAACTGCTGATGACAGTTTGTTCGTTCGGGAAAAAGCTGAACACAAAAACTTCACATCATTTAAGTTTTTTTAAATAACTTCTGATTTAATTGCAATCATTATTTGCATTCACTGCTAATAATTAGTTGGAATTTTTTAAGGCTAAGTTGAGATTTGTAATATATCATCTAGTTGTTAAATGTCATTTCGACTTAATAAAAAGTCCATAAAAAAGTTAAATTTGGTTTCCAAACTAGTTTAGTATTTTTAAAAATAGGATGCTGAATTAATTCAATTTTATGTATGAGATTTTATTTGCAACCACAAAAACACAAAAGGTACTATGAAAACAAGAAAAAAAATCTACTAAAAAGCTATTCAAATGCAATTTTTAAAGGTTTTTCTACTAAGTGCAATTTCTTGTGTCAATCACTGTTTCAAACAAAAGGGATTGAAAAGTCTTTTTATGGCTTTGCAGCTTAAAAACGAGAGACATAGATAAGAGCGAATCTATTAACCGGCAAATTTTTCTATTGAAAATATCAATAATTTAGTGCTGATTGAAAGCGACAAGTTAACCGATATTTTTTCGCAAAACAATTAATAAATTATCACTGAAGACATATAATTCCGTATTTTAAAAATCATATATTGCATTTTCGATAATGAAAATTGAATTACATCCTCATTTCTTGTTATAAATTTGGTCAAAACTGACGTTTTAGGTCATTATTTTTGAAGGTTCTGATGAAACAGTAAAGTTTTTGACAACTCCTCTCTCATGATAGTCTTCAAAAGTAGACAACAAAACACCTTGGAAAAACTTTTTTAAAATTAGTACCGACATTACGAGCCCAAAATGTGCACTGTATAGGCGCACAATTTAGTGGGTGAAGGTCTGTAGAATCCAGCAAGTCTTCTAACATGCTAAAAAATCGCCGGAACGATAGAAAAAAACGAAAGAACGGAAGATCAAGGAAGTGGTCAAAGCGTCAAGTTTCGGGATTTGGCTCGAATTTGGAAGTTTTTTGAAAAGTGCGAAAATGGTTATGGGAATCATGAGAATTAGTTTCTTTGTGTGTGTGAAAATAGGAAAATTAGACCCAATAACTGGGCTACCCCGATCAGTTTTCCAGTAATTATCAGTACTGTTTCCATAATGCAACAGTATAAGAACAGTTTTGTAACAGTACTGGACAAATGCCACGATTGCACTGATCATTGACAGAATCAGGACAATAAACTGAAGTACTGTTCCTGTACCGATTCATTACTGAATCATTTATGTTTTTGAAATGATTAATTCTGATCATTACCAGGAGCGGATCTAGGATTTTTTCGAGGGGGGGGGGCGGAATTTCAGAAAGTTTTCCAAAATTTTGACGACCCTTTTTTTTAGATCGACCAAATTGATTTTTCGAGCTCTCCCAAAGCACTGTTTTGCCCCTATTTTGGCAAAGTTTTCTGCGCCGCAAGCAAATTTTGAAAAAACAGTCAAAAAAAGCCGTTTTTGGGCACTTTTTGAAAAATGTTGACAAAAAAATAGCGTTTTTTTGGCGCGCGCTCCCCCTCAAAGTTAGTATATATTGGCGCCGAAGGCGCCTTTAGAAAAAATTTAGGGTCGGTCGGCCAAAAATGGATTTCTGAAAAAGTATCAAAGGGGGACCCTTTGGGTCGGCAGGGGGTCGAATCCCTGAGGGGGGGGGGGGGGGGAAGCGTCCGCCCCCCCTAAATCCGCCCCTGATCATTACCATCCTCTAACTAGTTCACACAGGGTACCAAATCGCATAAAAAACTCAATCAACCGAAACTGTTTGGCTTTAACAAAATGAAGTGATTGAAACATTCGATAAAAAAAACTGATTTCTAATTGTGTGTGCGTGAGGGGGGATATATATATATATATATATATATATTTTATATAAAAAAATTGAAAAAAGTTACCCTGCTTACAGGAATTTTAGTTGTTCAAGCCATTTAACAACCAACACTAACTCAATTTTACTTTTTGAGGAAAATAACTGAGTCTTTACATGGTTTGTAGCCTTGTTGTATCGTAAAGCTGATGTTGTCAGCAGTAACAACACGTTATTAACTTTTCGTTCATTTCAAATTTCTGAAAAAAAATTGTCGATAAACAGTTTCACAAGCGTAATCACCACTCGTGAGCATCGTGAGAAGGGGTATAATTCATTTTTTGTTGCAGACCATTCCAGGTAAGCATGAACGCATTGTTGTGTAATTTTCTAAATCTTGATCATTTTTCCTTTCCCCTTGGGTAAATTAATTTAAAAATTGCCACACCCATATTAAAATAAGATGTTGCAGCTCAAGGGGTTTCCCTTTTTGTAAAAAGGGGAGATAATTAAGAAGATTCAAATTTTCTGATCGCTTTGGGAAACTGGGAAGAAACAATATGGTGGTCTTTGCTCAATTTGATATTCACTGTACCAACAAATGCATACAAAGGTACATTGGATTGTTATAATTAAACCTTCCAACAATGATTATTATTCCACGGAGTATCCAATATGAGGCCAATTTGTGCACGGTATAGGCGTATATAATGGTCTTGTAAGTTTCTGGAAGCCAGAGTAAAATTTATAAACATGTTATAAAGTTGTCAAAACAAGCAGTTGTTGCGGAATTCGCTTACATTTCACAAAATACAGTTTGACCTCGCAATGTTCTCGTCGAGAGAAACTAGAATCAATCCCGACTCAACCTAAGCGAAGAATTGACTTTTTTCTTTTTATGATTTATTGTTTGTTTTTAAGGAAACTTATGAAATAAATAACATACTGTATGATAAAAAGTAGCATATGCGGCTGTATCTACTGTTGGTGCAGGGTTTTCACTTGCATGATCTTCTATTTAATGGTATTTGTAATTGAAAAATTTTAAAATCTAATTAGGCGAAATTATTGAAACAGATCAAATTGAAACAATAATGGAATAAAAATTTTCAGGTTGCATAGTTTTAGAAATTGGCGACGCTTAAATAAGAACACTAAAGTCCACTTTGAAAAAAAAGTTCCTTTTAAATGTATAAATATGAATTTAAATTTTAGATTAATCTAGCTGTAACTCGGAATGTATGTAAAAATTTGCATGGTACTAGCAAGATTTTTGCCATTCTTTGAATTCTTTTGACGTGCTCTTTAAAGTGCAAACTTTGAAATAATTCAGTAAAATTTCACTTTTCTCGGACTATATAAAATCGTACAAGACGTTGCGTAACATATGAGATTTCAAGAGAATGCTGATTTTGCAACACTTCATTTTTTCTCGAAATTTATCCGTAAATGAGAAAAATAAAGATGGAAAAAACGTCTGAACACTTACTTGAACAAAATTTTGATTTATCAATCTACCAGGGTTGACCTCCTTACAAATAGCTTATCTTAGGTTTTTTATAACTACATAGATAAAAACCTTTCATACAGTTCCATGCATGGGTTAAATGTAAAAATTGATTCCCAATTGATTCCTTTTTTAAAAAATTGCCAAGAAAGCTTCTTTTTACATAATTTTTCACCTATTGTTATTTTATTCGAAAATTTACTGAAAAGGCTTTTAGATAAGATAAAATGAGCTTGCATCGTGTTTCAACTGAATGAGAGCGTATCAGTCCTCAACATTTTTTTCGTCAAAATTTTAATTGTCATACAATTTTTTTAAATCAAAATTGCATGAAACCTGAGGGAAATTTTTCGTTCTCATTTTAGTCGCTAAACCAGTTTTCTTTGTACGAGAAAAATTTTTTTAAAACTTTTCAATTTTTTGCATATAACGTAGTCCGCGCTTAGGTAATTTGAATATAAGAACCATTAGTCACAGTGAAGGTTCTCTGTGGTGGCAGAATTTGTACTTTTCAGTTTTAGTGAACAACACATAATCAAAATTTGTCCGAAAATCAGGCCGCGATGTTCAACCCTTTAATTTTTTCGAACTAGAGGTTTCGTAGCGATATACACGAAAAAAGTTTTTTTGTTATAAGATCGTGTGAAAGAATTTTATGTATATTAATTGATATCTATAAAAATGCAGTTTACTCTGCAAACTGCCGTTTGGCCTCTTCTTAGTTATCTCTTTTTAGAAAACTATTGGTTTTATGTGTTTCAGGTCGAAACAAAATATAGAGCGAAAACAAGACTGCTGGTATCAGGGCGAAGCCCTGAAAGTTCCGACTGCTTTTTAACGTTTATGGAGCAGTAATAACTTAAACAACATAAAAAATAAAATAAAATAAACTAAAATGAAAAAAATTTTTTTTCTAAAATTTGAAAATTTTTCTATGATAATCATCCCCCCGCACGCCAAATAAATGAGAAAACAATAGATAAGCTCCTTGTAACAAACTAATTGTGGCAAATAAACTTCGTTCAACCAATTTGGAACAATTTCTAAGACGGATTAAATCTCCGCTTACGCGTTAATAGTGCGAATTATATCGCGCGTTGATTGTCCCAAATTGGTCAAAATGGCCAAAATGACAATCTTTAAACCCTCATAACTTTACAAAAAATGATCACAGGTGAAATATGTTTTCAGATTTAAGCTCAGGACAACAATAGTTTTCGAATGATAAAGGAAAATATTGTCAAAAATGGCTAGTTAAAAAGTCGAAATTGAAATTTGAAATTTGAATTACTTTACCAGCTACATATACAACGCCAAAAGCAATATGTTATGCCTGGAGGGAGATCCTAAAGAGCAGAAATTTGTCTGAAGAAAAAAACCCACCCCGAGCACAAATATTCCGTTACTTTCGTATCGAAAGTCGGAACAAAAACGAACGTTTGTTTTTGGAAATAAGGCTTGTCTTGTCGAACAATTCCAGAGTATGGGAAAGCGTCTGACAATTCCATAACTCGGGAAAAAGATCCGTAAAAAGCTTGTTCAAACATTTTTTTATTCTATTAGTTGTACGATAAATTTTTTCTCCAAATATGCTTTTGTTTGATAAACTATTTGTGTGAATCCGAATAATCTATCTAGTTTTAAAAACGAAATTTTCACAGGATTTAACCCTGCGCATTTGAGAGACCTCTTTTGCATCGTAATGGAGTCTTTCAAAATTCCTTTTTCCATATATGTATCTTTAGTTTTTAGGAAACTTACTTCAGCTATCTCGAGTGTTGGATTTTGCTATATGTTACTGCACAACTAGCAAAAATTATAAAAACTTATCAAAGTAATGGAAAAACTATTCGTCCACTTAAGAATTCTTTAAAGTTCCTGAAATAAGAATAGGAATTCGAATCTTTCAAGAAAATGAAAAACAAAATATAATTCTACGCAAACTTTTATGCA
The DNA here is from genome assembly GCF_963678635.1 of Symsagittifera roscoffensis. Lineage (NCBI taxonomy): Eukaryota > Metazoa > Xenacoelomorpha > Acoela > Convolutidae > Symsagittifera > Symsagittifera roscoffensis. The sequence goes on from NW_026971105.1 coordinate 12,950, forward strand.
AGAGACTTATAAGATTTACATTCCAAGAATACTCGTTTTTTTCAGTTTTACATAGTTTTTGAACAATGAATATTAAAAATGTTTCAGCGCGTTGTTATGTAACTTTTCAGCCCATAAAATCATATTCTTTGAGGTTAACTTCTAATAAAACGTGGTTATCGTCATTGCGACGGTTGAGCGCCAGCATTGCAACAGGGACATACGTTTCGACGTTTGTATTGGTGCCGACCACATCTCGGTTGTCACGCCGGCACGATGAAAGCTTAACACTATATTGCCGATGTCCAAACATGAAATTCAAAGAGTGCATTACGGCGAACAAGTAAAACAGGACTCCGCTAATTGAATACAGAAACGTGGTAGACTCCCAACCAAAGGAACCCGGTTCGAACCTCAGCAGGATCGTTGTGTAATAAGTCCGAGCGCAGTTCGTATTCATTTCCGAAAGCCGACTCAGGATTGCGTAAGGAAACCAGCATAATACATAACGCAAAACCGAGCCGAGGTTAACACTTACTGTATGCAGGGACTTTCTTAGTACTATTTTCATATGTGATTGGCCCTCGATTGCAGTGTTACGTAAAGTGTTGAACTTCCGTAAGATTTTCCAAAAAGTTACCGAGTAAATTGATAGGCAAATTATAGTTGTGAAAATGAACGTTACGGGCAACATTGCATCGAAAACATCCAGAATTCGGTAGATGTTAAATTCATGCTTGCCGTCGTCGAAAATTTTATACGAGCTATAGTATATGACATCTTCGTCATTCGGTTTAGTTACGTATCGTTTGTTCGCTCGCCAATAACTTTCGAGGAACGACATGATAACGCAATCCAGAATGGCCAAAATTACCGTACACACAAAAAACTTAGCATTTCTTTTCACTAATTTTTTTCTTTTCTGGATATTGAGATGGTTGTTGAAATGAATAAGACGATCAATTGCTGTGAAAATAGCACTTAGGCTGGTAACAGCGCCAACAACTCGTCGTCGTGTTTCCGTTACTGTCAACAAAGTTTGATGAAGTTTTGGCGTTTCTTTTTTGTCGACATAGACGTCGAGAATTTCAAAGATAAATGTTGTGATTGACATTTCAAGGCCGCAAAATAGAAACATGGTCGCAAATAGTGTCGCGTGAACGATGTGTGAATAACGACCTTTTCTGACATTTTTCACGGCTTTGACAAGAAGGTGAAAATTTGTGATGGTCGCAATGATTCCAATGATGATCAAAATGATATACTGGTTCCTTATAAGGAAGTTAGAGTCTTCGTAAGAGTCGCTATTCTAAAAACAAAATTAATGAAAATAATGTCACAAAATCAACATTTGTTATAATTATACGAAAGAAAAGGTGCCACCTAGATTCGAACCCTTAACCATTGGTGAAAAAAGTCAAAATATATTTTTTAATCGTGTAAAAATAACGTTTTTTCAAAAAACTGTCAAAGTCAAGGTAAGAAGATTACCTCTTCTTAAAATTATGTAATAAACTTGCATGACGTAATGGATCTTTCCGTTCCGAACTGGGCAGATCAACTGCGTACAAGGCCACCTCTCGTATGATTCCGATGTGGTCAAACGCCTTCACACATTTCTCATTCGTGAATCGGTCGACGAATGCAGTCTGTTCGATTAGTTTGAACTCGCTCAGTTTGATGTAGCCATTTTGCAGGTACGCTTCACATTCTGCAGGATCCTGAAAACAAAAAAAAATTGAAAATCTGGAATGAATTTTTGATTGCCTGTCGAAAGAGGTTTTATACAACATTTTTAGGCATAAAATTTCATGTTATTTTTTGGTTGAAATTTCGAGTTCGCTTCAATCGAATTAAGCAGAAAAGCAACAATGATTTTGTTCGAATGAACTTTTTCACACTTTTTAACCTCAAGAAATTTTTGTAAACGTTTTACTTTTTTAAATTTTGTTGAAAAACCGACAATTTCTCAAATCTTAAAAGATTTGATTATCAACGAGTTATGACCAAATTAGGGCGTTATATATTAGAACATCATCATTTCCAGTGATGTCTTTTTCTATAGGTGTATCTTTTTAATGATCCGTCATCTATCGAAAAAATTAAACTCTATGCTTTAAAACAACATTTCAATTTAAAAACTCTCAAAAGACAAGGATAACAGGTTTGTGTGCAAGTAGCACAGAATGTTAGAACTCTTCATGAAAAAATATTTCATGTTCTTTTTATTCATTTAAAAGAGTTTTTTGTGCCTTCTGTGGTCTGAAAACTAATCGAAAGCGTAGACAATTAGTAAGTTATTGGCATTCAAAAACAAAAATAACTGAAAAAAAAACTGTTTCGAAAACTTTTTTTTTGATTTTTTTTTGCAGTTCAGTACGTGACCAAACTGTGCACTGGATAGGTGCACAATTTTGTGTCTGTATGTTCCTGGATTCCAGAGACAAGTGTTTAAACATGTTAAAATTTTGTCGGAACGATCAAATAAAATGAAAGTACAAAGGAAGAACGAAGGGAGCATCTTTGTTGAGGAATCCGCTTACATTAACCAAAAAGCACAGTTTGGCCCCGTAATGTTCTAACTTTCATTGTCAAGTAAGCGCTAATTGTAGCTTTACGAAACCATTCTTCCCGTATTTTTTTTTCTGTTTTTCTTCTTCCAAAAGAAATATAAATCTAGCGGCAAAACGGTGAAAGACTTATTTTTGAAAAAGTAACAGAAAAAGTTTTCTAAAGTATATTTTACTTGAAAATAGTTATCTACAAACCGCTTTTTTTATTTCACAGAGTTATATTCAATACAAATTCTTAAAATAATTATTGTTTTGTGGTGAAAAATGTTTGTTGATTTTCAACTATTTGTGGGAACAAATTCTTTTCAAGGTTTAAATTAGTCTGATATTTGTATTACACGGGATTTTTTGCAGTTTATCCATTATGTTTGCAGTGTCAGTTAACAGATATGAAAATCCTTGAGTATTGAAAATATGTCGATTTGATTATCCCAACTTTTTCTAGCCAAACTGCCCTCGAAAGTAACTTTATATCCAGATGAATCCACAGGTTATTTCTCTGACAGCGAACGAATACAATGTCTTTTCAAGTATAGTCGTATATGAGTTAATGACTACTAATGCGTCCATAATCAAGTTTTAAACACTCATAAAACAAAACTGACAACCAATTTTAAGATTTCAGACGTGATGTAGAGCATTACGAGGCCAAACTGTGTATTTTGTGCTTTGGAAGCAGATTCCGCTACAAGGGCGCTCTCTTTTGTTCTGTTTTTGTTCTTTCGTTTTCTTCGATTGCTCTTAAGATGTCTTAACATTTTTACACACTTGAAATTGGATTCCAGTGACCTAAACCCACTAAACTGTGCGACTATCCAGTTCAAAAACTGTCCCCGTACTGAAAGAAAAATTCGTGAGAAATTTTTTTTTTAAAAGTCATTGGTTTGGAAAATTTTTTGAACTTCATTAAAATAATTTTTCATTTCTTTTATTTCAAGCTGCTTTTGTTGCTTTTTTTTGCAGTATTTGCATTGGAATTATGCTCAAACTTTTTCATTTTTACGAAGAATACCTATTTAGCAATATTTTGCGGCCTCAACATAACGATTTTGCAGAAAACAAGAATAAAAATCATAAACCAATTGTTTAAAATTTGTTCCTGCTTTTAATCATTAGTTGACTTTAACTGATGGTTCATCGCTGTAAGACTGTTCAAACTTGTCTTCACCAAACTCCGGCTTAGAGATTCTAGATCCAGAGCCAAGAAACTTTAAACTAAACTTTTCAAAAGATCTGATAAAATTTCTTCTGGTTTTTCGCAGTGAAATTCTTTTTGTTGATACAGGTAAACAATTCTGTTTTTTAATCAACCGTTTTTTTTACTGCTAATAACCTAGTTTTTGAAGCATGGCTTCAAAAAATAAAAAAAATCATCCTTAATCCTTGATAAAAATTATAGGTTTCAAAAAAAAAAAACTTTTACGAGTCCAAACTGTGTATATTGTGAGCTGTAAACGGATTCCGCAACAAGGACGCTATCTATGCTTTTCTTTGTTTTCATTTTCTTTGATCAGTCCGAGAAAATCTTAACGTGGTTAAAAACTCGTCTCTGGATTCCAGAGACTTAAGAACACCACATCTTGCGGCTATCCAGTGTACAGCTTGACCTCGTCATGTGCACAGTTTGGCCTCGTTTATTACAAAATAAATTCCAAAGCAGCCTGCCTAGTCGAAGAAGGGAGGTTATCTTATAAAATTTTGCAGGATTCTTGCAAGAACTTTTTAAGGACGATACATCTCTTTAAAAGAACTCACAACATTTTAAAAGATAACGTTTTTTGAGCTAGATCTTTAAAGATCTCGAGCAAAAAACAGCTTTACATCTCAAAGTTTTTGTTGGAAGTATAGTGGTAACATTTATATACTTGAACAAATCAGCAAGAGAGAGAAAAAGAAAATTATTACAGCATAAACTATGAACATTTTCGTTTATCGTATCTATGTGAACACCAAATAATAATTATTTCAAGCTTCTTGATTCTATTGATCAAAACTTTGTCATAAATAACGAAATTAAATTTCAAACACTAGAGTTGCAAAACTAGATAAATTACTCCAAGAAAAATTGTTTTCGGAAATCCTAATTGAAAATGCTTAAATTATAACCAGAACCTGTAGTTTTTTACATTTTGAAAGCGGAAAAAATGTTCATCTAAAGGAACATTAATGAAAACAGGGCCAATCTTATTTTTTATCCGATCACAGTTTCTAGGTTGAAAGCTGCAATCAAAAATAATCTATAAAATGTTTGGATCAAAGTGCTGAAGGGTTGGCAGGGTGTTGTTTTTTGGTTAAAAAATCATGCGGAAGTATTCTGAATACTCTAACCTTTTTGCAATTAACTTCAACCACTTGACCGTTCACAAAAAAATTAGCTGCGCCGCTATAAAAAATGAAAAAATTCAGAGTTATAGCTCTCGAATGAAGTCGTGCATAGTGTTGAAACAAAAGTTCATATCAAGAGTTCGAACGTTTGACACAAACGTTCCAACTTTCGTTCGGGTGTTAAACTTCTCAAAAATTCTGAGCAGTAATTTTTTTTTCACAAAAAAATGGAGCCTTAGTTAACAAGTAGTTGAAAAGTACCGTAGTTAACAAATCCCAATTATCACACATGAAGATTTGCATATCAACATGCTCCCCAGACAACAAACTGCGTTTTTTTGCTACTACATCACCAGCTGTACTAAAAACACGTTCTGGTGGTGTGCTCGTTGGAGTGATATAAAAAAATTTTTAACCACTTTCGCTAGAGAAGGGAAACTTGACTGCTTTGACCTTCCAGTTTTGTTGAGGATCGAAGTTTTCGTTGAGGTTGCTCTCATTGCAATATTAAACTTGTTCGAAACAGAACAAAAAAAAAGAAGTTCTATCAATACACATACAATGGTTAAAACCCTAGATAGAACATTTCAGATGATTACGTCGATTGTTAAAAGCATTAACCCGAAAAAATCATACCGAAAATTATATCTAAAAAACAGGTGCAATTTGAGACTCGTACAGACGATGTTGATGCACCTCCTGTAGCCTTTGGTCACTTTATATATGATGTTTTTTTTAGCCTTTGGTCACTTGTCTCATTATTTTTTCCCAAAAAACATCAGTTCCTTTTACGGTTCAGTAAAGTTACGATAATGAAATATTAACGTAGTTCAAAGTTCAGTTTTTTTTTCTTTCTGACAAAAAAAAACAAAAAAAATGCCTATTTCATCAAATCGTTTAATTGTAAACATTAAACTTGTGGTATTAGGTTTTAATTTGAAACTAATTTATGAAATTCGTGCTCTTTAAGTTAATTTTATTGGAAAGAGTTCAGAATATCTCGTTACTTCAAAATGAGTGCCGGCGGCGTTTTTTCGTAATTTGTCTCTCGTCCTAAATCCGAATTCTGTTCCGAAACCACTCTTGTCGGGCTGCGAACGAAGATGGGCGTTTTCCTCAAACCCGCTGTCAAACTAGTAATCTTTTTCCTTCGTTCTTGAGTTCGCTTTTGAAAACTGGGCTAAGAAATCCATAAACAATGATATCCAAAGTACCAATGAAAACTCCGACAATATTATCCCAAACATTAAACCACTCACGAATATGATCGTCTTCAATAGGCCCACTGTAAATTTCGATTATTTTCCGAATGAGAATTGGAAGCAACGATAGAACGTAAACCAACGCTGTGATCGATAGTCGTAATGTCGGTCGATTTATAAACAGTTTGGTTATAAGAAGTTTCTATCTCGTAGCTATCATTTAACTCATTAATCGATAGCCGCAAATCGGATTGAACTAATTGCGCATTTCGTTTCTTAGTTTCAAAAGAAATTTTGACTGTTATCACGAACAAAATAATTGCCAAAACTTGAAGAAAAATCTCGAAACTGAGAAAAATCACTTTTGTCAACTTTGCTTTCCCAGATATCAAACATTGGTCTTCGTTTGAGTTCAGAGCATAGGTGAAGTTCGAAAAGCAACCACGACCTGAAAAAAATGATACAAGAATGGCCGGTTTTAATTAGTTTGTTTTCGGTTTCCTGTCGTTTTTAGGGGGAGGGGTGCAGTTTTTTCGTTCAACGCGTAAGCTCACTCAATTGGACAATTCAAAACATCTGAACTTGGCTGAGATACTCTGAATACAAGAATTGAATACATTGTTGCCGGGTCAAATGTTCTTTTAATTATTTATTTTTTACCTGAATACACATTTTCAGTTGGGACTACTTTGAGGAATCCAATGCCAGTGTTGAGTACAGTTAGACTGCATCCCAGTGTCCATACAATAGAGTGGCATAGGAAATGGAACTGAGGTGTCTCCGCTGAGAAGCCAGCAGGTTTCAGGATCAGAAGCACGTTGATGATCAGCACAATCGACCTGCAGTTGGAAAAACATAGCCAACAGACTGTTGAAAAAAGGTCAATGAACGCAAGTAATCAGAAAAAAAGTTAAGACTCATTTTTAGGACGCCCCCCCCCCCTCAGGGATTCGAACCCCTGCCAGGGATTCGAGGACGCCCCCCCCCCCTCAGGGATTCGAACATTTAGGACGCCCCCCCCCTCAGGGATTCGAACATTTAAATCTGTTCGAAATCCCTTAAATCTGTTTGAGTTTCTACGACAATCTATGATTGACACCTTTTGATTTAAGTAACTCAATTTGAGAAAACTAGAGCAATGGGTAATTTTTTTATTTCGCTGGAAAGTTCGACAATAATTTTACAATTTGAAACAAGAATTCGATCAGATTTTTATGACCTTTCCACTTTTGATGTTCGATAGGCGAGTTTTGATTTCTTTTAACAAAGGAAATGAACTGAAATTTAAAAATAAATCAAAAATCACTCTGCGAAAATTTAAATGAGCCTGAACAAATTTTAACTTTTTTCCTAAAAAAAAAGAAAAAAAATCATCGCGACCTATACAAAATTGTGCAGTAAAAACTTCAAGAGACAACTTCATCGGCTCTTGAAGTTTTTGAGATTTGCAAGTTATTTATATTCTCAATCGCGTTTTGCAAAACAACACTACCTCATATTTTGTTATAATTTTCACTAAGAGATTTCGCATACAATAACTGAGTGCTCAAATTGATAATATTATAGGGGCTTTTGTAGGCTTTTGTGCTGGTAGTATTCTGTATGATGTTCTTTGCTTATGAAAAAAAAAGAATATGAAATCTGGGAAAAATCCATATCTACCAGAAAAGTATGCTTAGGAGCAGTTTTTGAAATTGATTGGGCTAGGAATAGACGCAGTCGGTGGATAATATTTTTCTCAATTGACCGGAGATTCAAGCTTCCAAGAACTGAAACGTTTACCATTTGATTATAAGATTGACAAAAATTTCACCGAAATAGGTTGTGAAATAGGTTGTGAAAAGATCTAAAATAGGTTGTGAAAAGTTAAAATAACGCTTGGATACTTTAAGGATGGGTTATTTCAGATCTAATCTCAGATTTGAGTAATTGATTTTCTTGTTTTTTTTTCAGATCTGAAAAATCAATGATTCTGACTCAATTGTTGCTTTTGTTCGTTTTTTCATAAATTCTGCTAGCTGCCAGCAGGTACTCAGCAAAGTTTCTTTTTGAAGCAGTTAAAAAAACTACATCTTTAGAAAAAAAATTGTTTATGTAATTATTCGAAAACTTTTCATCGCTAAATAATCTTTTTAATTTTGCGTAATTCACAAGCACCACTTAATAAAATTTCGCTCGCAATGCATTTATTATAAATTAACAGAGGAAATCTCAGATTTCATTTCAGATCTGAAATTTGGTTTTTCTAGGTTTTTTTTTAGATCTGAAAATTTCTACTTCAGATCTGAAGGTTTCAATTTCTATTCAAGATCTGAAAAAAAAACAAATTTCATATCTGAGAATCAACATATGTAAGAAATAAACAATCCGCTGGGTACTGGCAGTATTCGAAGAGAAACCTGCAACAAGACTGCTCGTATCAGGGAGAGGCCCTGGATGTTCCGACTGCTTTTTAAGTTTTATGGAGCAGTAAACACATGAAAAGTTAATAGTAAAAAAACATGAAAAATATTGAAAAAAAAAATTTAATTTCTTTTTGATTTAAAATTTTTGCAAAAAATCATCCCCCCCACACGCCATATAGAGTGCAAAGTGATAGATTTAGCTCCTAGTAACAAATCAATTATGGTAAATAAGCTTCGTTCAACCAATTTGGAGCAATTTCTCTAAGACGGAACAATTCTCCGCTTACGCGTTTTTAGTGTGAAATTATCGCGAGTTAATTGTCCCAAAATGGGCAAAACGGTTATTGTTCCGACTTTCATAGCGAAAGTAACGGAATATTTGTTCTCGGGCTGGGTTTTTTCTTCAGACCAATTTCGACATTTGAACTAGCCTTTTATGGCAAAATTTTTTGATATCATTCAAAATATATTGTTGTTCTGAGCTTGAATTTGAAAATAAATGCATCTTATTTTTTTGCATGGAATTTTTTAAATATTATTACTGTGCTCCATAAACCTCAAAATCAGTCGGAATATTTAGGGCTTCGCTCTGATACGAGCAGTCTTGTTTTGATTCAAAGGTAATTGGTTAAAAAATGGCTTTAGTTTATTCTAGAGGCTAGTTGGACTGAATATTCTGTTCGAGCCATCCTGATGCAATTACGCTCCTTTTTTTAATCCACCATGTTGAGTCAATTGAGCACTTGAACACGAAATAAATTGAGCACTTAACCTTCATTTAAATGATAGAAACCTCAAGCATTGAGTGTATTTAAATTGAATTGTTTTTTTTTTAATGAATAGAAAAAGGAATCCGCATTTGCGAAAAAATTACCATATTTGGGACCACTGAACTGTGCTCTCGGATAGAATGGTCACCACGTAGCACAGATAGGGATATCTGCTCTCAAATTCCACTCTATGGAATGTATGGATCAGGCCACAAACAGTCATGACCAAGTCACACAACACTATCATGGCCGTCACTCTTCTGAAAATGCAGATCGACTTCCAACATATTTCGAGCGTAACTTAAAAGTTTACATGTTATTACTTTTTGAGGTTTAACTATATTGAATTTATCAATAATATGATTTTCAAACATTTTTTGAGAGCTTTTGACTCGACTTTTAACCTTTAACCAAAAATTAACTATCATATCAATCTAATTTAAAAAACAAACGTATTAGAGGGTCGGATAAAAAAGTTATTGAAATTTCAAGAAACAGTTATTGCCAAAAGAAAAAACTCTTGCAAAAGGTTGAGATTTATTCATCTATTTGTAAGCTGGGTTACTTTTTTAACGGTTTTTAACCAACAGTATTGTCTTAAAACAATCATCGAAGTACTTCGCTTGAGCAATGGATTTAAAATCAACATACCTCAAATTAGTTTTCAGCCTCTTGATCAAAAATGGGCTCAGAATCAAAAATGGTGAGTTGATAATTATGAAAAGAGAAAGTGGAATTGAAATGTATTCTGTTGGAAATGCAGGCTCAGTGTAGTTTTTTCCACTGTAGAATTCTCCAGGTTCGCATTGCATGTTTCTTCTCACTGTTATTTTTGTTTTTTGGTCAACAAACTATAATTTTGATTTGAAACGTGTAGAGTGTACCAGAGTTTGTAACAAACTCGATTTTAATATAACCGAGATTTCTTTAGTGTTCTGTTTTTTTTTTATAAATTGAACCAAAAATTGTTTTGCAATGAATGAATTTAACCAAAAGCTATGTTTGATTCTGTTTTCGATGATTTCTACACGACGTTAACGGTGAAGATTCATATGATTGTGATACTCTTGAATGGTAAACACGTAAGTTTTCATAACAACAGGTAGCTTTTGTTTTTCTCCATCATTGTTGAAGTGCTCGGTTTGTGTACTTTGCTAACAGGTCGTTTTGTGTCTAGACCAGGAAACATCTACTGCAAATGTAGAATTGAATTAACTGATTCATGTATCATTCATCATAACTGGTATATTTTAGGACTTTGAAGCTCAATTGAAAGAGGTCCGAACAAAACTTTTAAAAAAAAATGTTTTTCGTATACAAATAATTACAGTACATGGATAATACTCATTCAATTAAATAATACTGAAAGGACTGTTTATACATATGAAAAAGTCCCGAATGTCAAAAAATGGTCAAAAATATTTCCTGTTTTGATCTCTTTTTGGGATGCAATGGTGAAATGGTTACGTTTCAGACTCTCAAACGAAAGGTTGGATGTTCGAGGCCCACCATGGTCCGTGCTCGTTGCTTGATGGCGAGGCATTATTTCCCAGCCCAGAAGTCATGTAGCTCTTAAACAGGGGAACAGCAGAGCTTTTCAGAAAAGATCTGATTAGCTCGTGTGTTTTGGCCCCTTGCCTTGTGGATGAACCATTCTTCTGTCATAATAATTTTTATTGCAAAAGAAACTGAATTTTCAGTAAACTTGATTTTTTTTTGGTCTCCGTTTTTCTAAAAAACGGCTGATTGTGCCATCTTAACCAGAAAGGTGGCTGGATGAGCCCAGTTGTTAGCAAATTGGGCGCTTACCGCGTCGAGAAAACTTTTCGGAAGAGAATTTTAGTTTAACTTTAAGCTTGGTAAAGCCAGAATTAAATCTTAGATGTTAAAATTTGACTCAAATAACAATTTAAATTGAGCAATTAGTTTCTTGCATCGCTTGTAGGAATAAATGATTGATACTTATGCTCGAAGTGTTTTTTTTCAGTCAATTTTTGGTGAAACAAAAGTTATCTGTCAAAAAAAATTAAAACGTAACACGAAGTGCTTTTGGATGGCGAACTATCTTTCGCTTTAAGAGTGGTACAATTTAAACTCATGCAAGCTTGATTTTATACTAATCAAATTTTCATACTTGATGTTTGATGTTTTTTCAAATTTTGTTAAAAACAAAAAATTGTTTGATTCCACTTGAGAACATTCAGGATTTTCAGCGTTTGGCCCCTGATATACGAGCAAAGTTGTTTCATACCAGCTTTGATAAAGTTTCAAAGCTGAATATTTTGCAGAAAATAACTGTTCTGTTTTCTGCAACTAGTATCATTTCTTCAACGAGCCAATAAGTTAGTCCAAAAACTCAAGTTTTCAAAGCTGAAAGTTAACGACAAAAAGTATACGTATCGTTTGTTTTTTGTCCAAAAAAATCAAAAACCGAGTGTTTGTTGTTTGTGAAAACAACATTTTCTGTGCAGTTTCAGATTAATTTTGAAATACTTGAGTAAAAAAACTTAACACTGTCAGAAAATCAAGTCCATGCTTTTCGCCATTGTTTTCTTTTGATGTAATTGAAAAAAAATCTCAGATATGATAAAAAACTTTCTCCTTTGGACTTCATACAATTTTTAAAAATATGGAATTAGACAATTCTGCATGACAGCAACAACTTTTTCGGTCGTGTTTGTGGAACAGCTTGAATTTTTTCAGTTGTTTTTTTTCAGATTTTGCCTTTGTTTCGAATCGCGTTGAAAAAAACTGGAGGATAATTGTGCTGTACAGCTGGAGTCCTTGACATTTAGATTCCTAGTTATATTTCCATTGATCTAATTTAACTTTATGTTTAACGTTTGATTTTAGTTAAACACGATAGGACGAGAATAGTCCAGCAACTTTGGTTCTTCATGACTTAGGAGAAGGTTGGCTTCTACAGCTTAAGCTTCAGCGGCAAATCAGTCGTTGCCACATTCAAACCAATTCATAAATAAAAATTTCAAAACGCCGGTTTGAAATTACAGTTTGTAAGTTTTGATAAGGAAAAATTTTCATTTTCAATCATAACTTTTTTTTTCAATGTCTATCTCTTCAACCTTCATATCTCTGCAAACCTGGTAGCCAGTTTGTTTTGCACAAACCGACGGTTCTTTTAGCTTATTTTAAATTGCTAATCGTTTCTAAAAACATGTAAAAATCAAGAAGGACAGAAAGATACGATGGATGCATGGATACTTTTAATAATCTGACTTCGATAATAATTTAAATAGGCTCAGTTCAAAACAACTTCAATTTTGCGCCCAAATTCTAGGAGAAACCGTTTTTTTTTTCGACAAAGATACCAACCAAAAATACGATGCTTTTGGTTTCAGCACTCTTTAAGAAGCAACTCCGTATCTGTGATGGCAAAAAATTCTTTTTAAACAAATGATTTTTTTCTTGCAGCAAATATCATACATTTTTAACATATCGATTTCAGGCCCGTCAAAATCAATATTTGTTGATGCAAACATATTTTCATCTCAAAAAATCCTTAAATTGTTCAAAGTTTTGCGTTTCTCGGAGATGCTTTAAAAACTTCAGTTACTCTTGGTTTTTGTTTGGGTATATATAAAATATAAAAAAAAACTCATATCAAGAAGTTTACTGGGCTAACTGTTCAAACTGCGTGAGAACTCCTGGTGAATTTTTGATGCTTAAGTGTCTGATTTCATTATTTTAGAACCCCTCGGTTGTTAATCCAACTCCCATTTTGGCCCTTGTTATTTTTTTTTAACTTTGATTGCTCCCGTGGCTGAGTGTGTTACTTTTCTGCAGGGGATCTGCGCAAGCTTTAATCAGAAATCTTCCTTTTTCGATACTCAACTTTAGCTGGATGCTGCCCTTGTTTTTTTATTGGTCCCCATAGGTGAACGCTGACCCCCGAGATTCAGTTTCAAATCTGTAACACTTTTCTGAAGGTTTTGAAAATGAGGTGGGCGCCTTTCTGTTGAGACTGTTTTGTTAGGCCAGATGGCCTGATGCTCAGAGCAATTAACCCAGTTTTTTCGATAAAAGGGGAAGGGATTTTTTCGTTCGGTATTTTGGTTCTTGGTTTGATGCAAAAATTTTTTAACGGAATTTCAAGAGTTTTATTTTCATAAAGAATGCTACGGCTCCTTTTTTTTCAACTCTTACTTATTTATTCAAAATTTTGCTTAGATACGGCGTTTTTCTTTTAAATAAACGAGTTATGACTTCTAAACAAATTATTTTTATTTGTTCCAATATCGAAAAAGAATAGTGACTTGAAACCGTTTATATTTTGGCCTATAGAAAATTCTTTATCTAGATTTAGAAAGCCTATATCAATTAACTGGTACATATCACAGGCCATCAGCTTGAAACACAACCACATGATAGCACGCCTGCTGCCGCCAACATTACCGCTGTTCTTTTTCTTGTTACAAGTGGAAGTTTGCAACCAATTTTATCAACAGTTATACTCCCAAACAATCAGTCCTCAGTTCCAATTTTCAAACAATCAAAAAATTTTGATCTGCAGCTCCCAGTTTTGCAAGTTTTTTTTTGAAAATTGGAAAACTTCTCATTTTGATCAACAGAACACTCTCAACTCTGATGCAATTACGTTTTCTATCAACCCAACCGCTAATTTCCAAGTCTGCATCCTGCATCAATCTAGCATCCTATTCGTAATCACATTACTGTTTCATGTTCAATCAAAACAAGCATTCCCACAACAGTTTGGTAAGTCGGTTCTAAACCTACAAACCATTCATTATGACCCTCAAGCTACTCAGTTCACTCGGTTTGCTCTTAAATTACTGACTTGGTCAATCATTTTTATCCAATATCAAGAAAATATGCAAAAGGAATAAACTCATAAGTTGGTATGGTTGCAATGGCTACAACCCACCCGGAAAAAAATCGTTTCAAGCTTATCCTCCAGGAATATCTTACTCTCTTATTGCAAAATTCATTTTTTTCGCACCTCATCAAAAAAACAACCTGTCTTAATTCCATCGCCCGCAACTTTTTCAACGCCAATTGATGACACGCATAATCAATTGAAAGTTTGAGCATGACAGACATTCTTCTACAAATCTAAATTTGGCTCTAGTCAAAATACCAAATCTGTTTTTAAATTGGCAAGACCCCGTCAATAATATCCCGTTAAATCTTCAAATATCAAGCAGTAAAAAAACCTCTTCCCAATTATTCCAAAAAATCATTCATCTGAGAATTTGCAAAGCATTTTTGAGATAAAAAAAATCCAAGAAGTCAGAAAATTCCCGAAAAATGATCAAAGACTCAAAACATTTTCGAGTGCTTTCACTTTTGTCTGAAAAAAATAGAGTATAGTCGTTTCATTAGAGAGGCTCTCCTTACCTGTTAGTTTGATTCAAGTCCTAATTCAAGACTCTACAGGATAGTTATCAGGAAAAATTTGAGAACTGCGGTCAAAAACTCAACAAGTTGAAGTTTTCAAGGGCTAAAATTTTTTGCCGAAATATTTGCGCGCAGCGCAGCGGTTTATGCAGTAGAGCTTCATCATATTGTCAATTTTTGTTGAACGAAAATGCTTCTTGTAGACGCTTCTTGTTGTCGCTTCTTGTACTTGCTCTTAGTTTGGCGATTATGTCAATGTTATATTTGAAAGTAAAAACGTCTCATTAGTTTCACCAAAAAACTAATTTGTTTTAGATATTTTAAAAGAAACTTCTTTTGTTTTTTTAACCCAAAACTAAATTGAGTTTAGGAACCAATGAGATTAAACAAAGGAATACTTTCATTCAAAAAATTGATACTTTTTCCTGGTTTTTCATGTTACGAGAAAATATTTCAAAAAAATTGCACCAGTCCAGAACTTGATAGCACTTGGCGGTTGTAAAAACGGGAAAAACCTTCGCAGCAAAATTTAATTTTCTTCATTTTTTTGATATAAAAATTTATGTTTTTCCTGCAAAAAAATCGTTTATTTTTGATCATTTCATTACGAGGCCAAACTGTGCACTGGATAGGCGCATAATATTGTGTCTGTATGTTTCTGGATTCCAGAGACAAGTCTTTAAACATGTTCCAAAATGTAAGTGATTTCACTAACAAAATTTCAGAGGATACAAACACCGTAACGTAAATATAGTTAATTGTTCTGGATTCGGCACTTGTAAGTGGATTCCGCAAAAAGTAAGTAGAATCTGCAAAATGTGAATTGAATCCACAAACAAATGCGGATTTCACTCACAAGTTGTGGATTCCGCAACAGCTCAATTAAACGATACAAACGTCTTATCATTTGTTTGTGGATTCCTCAAACTGTTCTGGATTCCGCCAATACAGTTGCGGATATCGCAAATTCGCCTACTTTTGAGCGATTTTGAGCGTTACAAAGTTTTAAGTATTTGTCTGTGGACTCCAAAACAGCAGAGAAGATCAAAAAGTAGCAATTTTGCAGATTCCGCGACAAATTTGATCTTGGCCTGTTGCGGATTCCCTTTACAATGCGCAGAATGCACAGTTTGGCTTTGTAATGATTTTTAATAATTTTCTGGAAGCCATTATATAAATTTTCTGCCTCGTTGAACTTTTTTTCTTCTACAAAGGGCAACGTGTGATTGAAGAGTGTGACTGAAATTTTGCGACTTCCCTTCTGTTTGAAAGTTTCAAGTTGTTCATATCTAAACCCTCGATTCCAAACAGTTAAAAAGTCATCTGCCGTTATCTCTAAGAATTGCCAGATGATTTTATAAGATTCTTCACTCCTGGTACTGTTTTTAATTGGGTTTTAGGAAAATCAATGAGGCAAAAAACTTCGAAATTCATTTGGACAAAATCATTTCGATAGGCTAAAGTTGATTGATTGCCTTTAACTGCCACTGTCGTTCACTTTTGGGGTTTCCTGAATATAATTTTTAATTTGATTTTTTTTGTAAAACTGGAAGCCTAATTTGAGCTAGATAAGCCAAAAGAGAAGTCAAAGTTGAAGCAGTGATCTAGTCAGTGAAACTAGCGCCAAGGGAAAGGATAAACAAATTATATTCGTAATTTACCTGACTAAAATACAATCACACTTAGCTGAAATAGTTTATGTCTGCCAAATCTTTCATTTGAAAAAATATTTACGTAATCAGAGTCAATATGTTGAAACTGAAGCAATTGAATTCGATACAGTTTTCGTAATTTTCATGCCCTACGTTTAAACGACTTAATCGATAATTTTTTCAAATACTACTCCAAATAATTATGTGAGCAGATATTTGAACAATCAGTACTTAATTTTAATTAAAATGTATCAGTCCATCATTGTTCTCAGTTTACAATTTTGAATTTTAAAGTATTTTACAGCCATTTTGGTTTCTACTTACTCACTTTTACCAAATTTTACAAAACGTTACCCTGCTCAAACTTCCAAAACCAAATTGAACACCCAATACATATCTTAATCCCCGTAACACTCAAAACCACTCTTACCGCGGCTGCAATGTAAAAATTAAAAGGACATATATATTTGGAAAAGGGGTTTTACTATGTGGAGAAAGTGAGAGTGTGCGTGCTATTTACCAATATAGCCCCCCCCCCCCAGTAAAAAAACTAACCTCCAAAAAATAGAATCATTGTTTTTGGGGAGGAACTAAAAACTTGTTGTTAGTAGACCGAGTGGTTGGGGGCTTTAATGGGAAACACCCGACTGTTGGGTGAGGGGGATTTTTTTAAAATAGCCCCGGCCTGCTCAATGCAGTATCAACCGTGGCAGAGAGAGATTTTAATCAATTCGCCGCAACAGGTTGTTGATAAAGGTTCTCCAGCATAGTAAATTCCGAAATAAATAGTGGCAGAACAGTTAACTTAATGCACGTAGAACTCAGACGTTCAACTGTTTTAGCACCATTGGAGAGTGACAAAGCCGCTGGCAGGTATCAATTACTGACCATCAAGGTCACTGCCACAAACGGTCTATAAACTGAACTAAACTATGATAACATTAAAAAGTATTTATTTAAATGACATTCCCCCTTCCTTAGAAGAATTGAAAATGCATAATTGAAAAAAGAAAAATTGATTTGATAACTAAATTGAGGTTTAGACCTTACAGGCAATTTTCTCCCTGGGCTTCGTGCTCAAGAGCATATTGTAGAAAAGTTTAGTAAAATTTGACCTCCTTTTCTCTGTTCGATTACGCCGGGTCCCGTCCTTTCTCCGATGGCTCCCCTTCCCGATCATTCCGAGTGATGGCATCAATCATTACCGCTCCCAATTTAGACGCGGTCGTTCTCTTGGGCGTGCTTTCCATCGAGCCCGATTAGTCTTGTCTGTTCGAGTCCTGATTCCAACACGACACCAGCCGTTGCTTCCTGGGTCGACCCACTTTCTTCTTAGCCCACTCCTTCTCCTTTATCGCCGACACGCTTTCGTTTACGCTCTCGCCTACCGCTCCTTTATCCGCCTGCTTTCCCGTTCCTTTGTCCTCCTGCTTCTTTGCTGCCTCGTTCGGTACTTCTCCGCTCCTTCGGCCGCAAATTCGCGACGCCTCCGGTACCTCGCCGTCAACATTTCCACCGTTCGCATTTCTCGCACCTGTAGCGGCTCCGCTGGATCCTTGGCCCTCTTTGATTGCTTCTGTGCGTGCTTCAACCCGCGGGGCAGCAATGCTGGCTCGTAAGCCAAATCTGAACCCTCGTCCTCCCTCGATTTCGCTTGATTAGCTACGCGTTTGCCTTGCAAGTCTCGGGGAACTTTTTCATGTCTTCCAGCCTTTTCTGCAGGCCGGTCATTGCCGGTGTGCTCAATTTTTTTTTGTGCCCCAGTTACTTTTTCCGAATCCCGTCTTCCAGCCACGCATCTTTTTCTAAGCACAGAACCGTCATTAAGCGTAGTAGCATGTTTAGATTCCTTGCTTAATTAGTTCATACCTGTTGTTTTATATCTTATTCGTTAAAATAAGAATTCAGATCTTCGAGATGGCTGCTTACTTGGTGTATCCATACTATCAAAAGCCTCTCCACCGGGCACCTCATTGCGTGATACGAGATTCCCCGTCAGTTTCAGCGGATGGTTCATCTCCTGATCGTACTTGATATCCAAGCGCAAATTTAACATTTTTGTAGCGGGATGTGGCTTTTTCTGCGTCCTTGGCTCGTCAGTGTCTAAACAAGCAGATTTTTGACAAACCACTCTTTCCCAATTTGATTTTTGAAGAGAAGGTTTTTTGGTTAGGTTCCGTTGGACGGTGTTAGCCTCCCGGCCATGGTGTTATTCGATTGGTGACTTTTTTTAACGTAGCACTAGGCGCAAAACGTAGGGCACCAAGAGCGATTTCGACCATTGTTTCTAAATTTCCGTGGCTTTTTTACTTTACGTAGGTTAGAACATTTTTCTCGATACTTCCTATAGTTCGTTCGACGCAACTGCTGGCTCTGTGGTCGTTTAACGGAGAATACACAGTTTCGATGCCCTCGGTGTTATATAATTCTTAATTACCCTAGAGGCAAAAAAAGACCGTTGGCCATATAAATCTTCCGAGGGACACCATGAGTGATTAGGTATCTGGAAAAGAATTTTAAAACCTTGTCCGATTTGTTGTTATGGCATATCTTTGCCGATGGCAATCAAGAGAATCGATCGACGGTCAAGAAAACGTATTTTTCAGTTTTTTTTAAACACTTTTTAGGCCCCCAAAAATCAACTTGAATACATTCATTAGGCTCCTTTTGCTCATACACTGTTCTTAGATCAATTTCTGGCATATGAATTTTAGTTTTTACCTGCGGCTGTGCCAATCGCAGACTCCTCTGCGGCCGACGCCGGGCTCCGTTGGGTATTCGGGAACCAATTGTCACTCGCCGCGTCGAACCTACTTGCATTTCCGTGATGTTAGCTAAGGATTCGATTTATGATGTGCCAGCCGCTCTTCCATCCAGAGGCAACCGTCCCTCACGTGAAAGCCGTTTGTATATTGCCCCAGGTAGCCGCCCAAGGCTCTCACCTTCTCGACAACTGTTTTGTCGTTTTCCAATTTATGTCCCTCGATAGGCAAAAACAAGCATTTTGATTAGCTGTCGTTTCGCCGTATGCATGTGAGTCCTCATACACTGGCAGTTGAAGCTTGTATTTGCATGATGATGCAACTTGATTGGTTGAAACAGGGATGAACCTATTAATTCCAGCCATTGAATTTGATGTTACAGAAGTAAAGCCAAGCGATTTGTTGGTCGTTACAGTTTTTGCCAAGGTAAAGGTGTTATCATATCTACTTATTCATTGGTCCCACCGGGTAGCTTGAAGGGTAGTCGGCAATACCAATTTTCGGCCCCGGCATGTGCTCAATGACGAATTCAAACTCAATTATACGATCGATCCACCAGGTTAATCGACTAAAAACCGTTCTATTTTTTGTTACCGTTGGGTAATGAAACAAACGCTTTATGATCGGTTGCTAACGTAATTTTCTTACCGAATATATAATTTCTGAAATGTTCTGCCACCCTACGACTGCCAGTATTTCCATTTTGTTAGTTGAATACTTTCTCTCCGCTGCATTCAAATATTTTGAGGCGAACGATATCGGCCGCCAGCCCTCGAGGCCTAATTGCGCAAGCACAGCTCCTAGTACATTATGACTCGCATCGCACACAACACGAAGTGCTTTAGTTCAACTAGATTCGCCACCTAAGTTTTGAGGACTTGAAACACGAGTTGGCATTCTGTTGACCACACAAAATCATTTTTCCTAATTAGAAACGGCCGTAGCGGCGCCGAAGTTTCCACAAGCACCGACTAATATTTGTGTAGGCTGCGTATCGAGCCCATGAAAAAACTTATTTGAGACAGTGTTCGCGGTGGTTGCAACTTATCAATTGGATCCGTTTTTCGAACTAGCGGAGTAATACCTGTGGCAGTTGTTATTTGCCCCAACCTTTCGCAATCCAACTTCGCAAAGCTGTAGCGCCATTTTCTCTCGTTCCAATTTTTTCAAAATTTTCTCAACGATGCAAATATTTTCTTAGTGCCTTTTTGAGTACCAGAATATCATCGATAAATGCAAAAGCGTTAGGGATTTCGCTTAATATGAAATTCATTACCCGTTGGATCTCCGCAGGCATCGTTGTGAGTCCGTAAAACCCAATCTTGAACCGATACGTACCCTTGGATTTTCCTCCCACAATCAAAAGTTTACAATGCTTGTTTGTATCATTACTTAAAGGCAAATGTCCATAGGCATATGTTAGGTCCATGGTCGTAAAATAGACCGTACCCAAATTTCGATCCTAATTGTTTGTCCTATAGCGTCCAATTGTTCTTCAATGTTCGGCATTTGGTACTTGTTCTTATGTACCTGCTTATTTAGCTCCATTGAGTCCAGTGCTAATTTTTTTACTACAATAACGATTGGCGATACAAAGTCTTAATCCAAACACCCTTCAAGTTTTTTATATGCCATTGGCTCAGTAGCTTTTCAATTTCCCTGTCGACTTTATATTGAAGCGTGATCATGACGCGTCTACTTTTCTGTTGCGCCGGCATTAGTGCTTTGAAGAAATCGGCCTGTACTTTATAGTTGCGAATTCGCCTTATCCTGTTAAACAAAATATGAAATTGCTTACTGAAACACAGTTGCCATTCGTCTGATGTTTCATCCTGTTGCTGCTCCGCAGGCTTTTGGATAACCATGAGGTCTCCCTCGGCTGCTTGCACCAGTTGAAGACCCAGTTGTGGCAACAGATCCCGACCAGTTTTTGATGGCCTGCAACCCCCGATCAAATTGATGTGCGTCTCTGCCGACCAACCATTTCACGTCAGCGTTGCCTTCATCTCCCTCTGATTTTTAACGGATTGTTTCTATAATCGCGGAGCAGGTCGTCATTCGGCCCCAAAGGTAATAAAAAACGTCTGCTTTCCCCAGCCTTTTTTCGCAGCTCGACGATAGTAAAAATGGAAGTCGGCGACCCACTAACAATCCACGCCATGGTCGTTTTCCCATGATTCTCTAATGGCGATTGCAACCCCGCTACTTCAAATTCGTATTCCTTCTTATTTTTCCGAATCGTCATGACGACATAGTCCTCTGAGCTATCCGAATTCCAGCTGTGGGATTGTGGTTGACGGGTATTTACCCATCCTGCCGTGGTGTCGTGTTGGGATGAAGCGTCCTCGTGCTCCACAAATTGGTCCTCCATTCCAGACTTGCCGTAAATAAGTCCCACGCGTCCTTGGTTTGCTCCTCTCTTCCCACGGCATGTCCGCTCATAATGTCTTGTCTTTTTGCAGTAGTTACATGTTGCGTTTCGGGCTGGACATTTTGAAATGTTGTCAGATGTGAAGGTCGCATGGTTGTAGTTAGAATATCGTCTCCCTTCTGAACCCCCGGAATAAAACCCTTGTACCCCGATGAAAAGGCCTTTGGAATCCCCCTCGGATAGAACTAATTGTTTCGGATTTGATGTTCAATTTAAATTTATCCCGTAAAATCCGACGTTCCAGCGTACCATGACTGCAACTGGCCGCGGGTCCATTTAATAAAGAATGAAATTGTTCGAGTGATTCCCTTTCCCCGCTGCTTACGAGAGAATAGTAGGTAGGTCTCAAACGTTTCGTTTCTCTCGTTTTTGAAAATTTCTTTAAATTCGTCCGGTATCCGAGGGTACCTAGTGGTACCTAGATCCAAGTGCGGTTTCCGGTTGTGGAGCTCGTCTTGACCACGTTCTCTCAGGCATTGATACAGGTTAAAAACTAGCGTTTGTTCCACTTCGACCCTGGTTTTCTCCAACACCTCCGGTGGTACCGCTGTGATTTGCGCGGTCGTCAACCTTTTTGCGAAATAGAACGTCGTGTTGAAAGCATGATTAGTAATTACACCCCACTTGAATCGATTAATTCAATGTTCCCACAACATACGCGGTTCCGCGCATTTGCTTAAACAGAAAACCGTGAACCTCAATGGATTCTTTCCATCCCAACGTCGTTCGCTGCTGGCTGCGCCATGCTGGAAGCGATTCTCCGGCAATGTAAACTCCAAAGTAAATAATTGCAGATTGCTTAACTTAGTGCAATTATATCTCAGACGGTCACTTGTTTTGGCCCCATTGGATGTTGACAACGCCGCTACCAGGTATCAGTTACTGACCATCAAGGTCACTGCCACAAACAGACTATAAACTGAACTAACCTATGATAACATAAATATGTATATTATGACTCTCTGCCAACCGTGCCGAGAGATGTCATTCATTTCGCCGCAGCCGGTCCCACCTTGAGGAGGCGGATGACACCGAAGCGGGGGATTGTCTGAAAGTCTGGAAAGGTCGCAACGTTTACTAGCGTTTGCACTTTTTTGGATTTATTATTCTACAAGACTTCAAATTATTATAATTCATTTCTGTTAAATTAATTAGTTTGCCATAACAAAATTCACAAGCAATGTTTTCTCAATGCACAATTCTGATTAGTTTTAATAGACAGTGTAGTTTTTTTGAATTTGTTGAATAGAATACCTTCTTCATGTTACAAATTTAGGGGTGTTATCTTGTTTTGGTTAGGCGTGTCCAACAGAAAGTAACGAAATCTTGCAGATGCAATTTGCTCTTGATTACATCTCGATGGTATATATTTTAACCAAAAACTAGGGGAACGTTTTCATATTTTGTCAGTTAGTTGAACAAAATTTGATTGCTTCGCTCCAACGATTTCTTCAATCAGAATTGAGTCCAACAAATCATCCAATCTGTATTGAAAAAAAAAGCAAACGCCATGTCATTTACTTTTTCATAATTCTAAACAGCACTTTATTATTCACAAGGTGTTTCTGCGACTGAAAATTTTTCTTACAACTTTGAGCATAGTCTTTTTTTTCACGTAGAAATCAAAGCTGTATGACGATTCGGATTTTTTTTTTCGATACAAGTAGCAAAATTTTGATTTTCACGTTTAGATTATTCAATTTGTCATCTTTTGAATTGATTTTTTTGCTTCGTTCAGTTTTCTACTATTTCATTTTTACTGTAACCTTCTATTTTTATTCTTCTGGTTACTCTTCTATTTTAACTGTCTTTTACGAGATGGCCACCATATTTCATTTTTGCTTACTGTTTATAATTATTATCTATTTCAATTTAACTCAAGCTTTTTCAAAAGCCATATAGCCTTTGGTAGCACGAGGAAAGTTATGCAGCAGAATTGTTATCCCGTATTCCCTAAAATCAGACACTTAACCCTCAAAAAACGTACAGGGCCAAAAACAAGGGGGTATAAACCCTAAAAGGGTTACCTGGGTTGTCGATTTCTGCAACTGATGTCCAGACTTTCGCAACAAGTTTTTAGCATGTACAGACTTCTACCGAATTTTTGCCTTTTTTCAGTGCCGAATTTAACTTTTTCCAGGCTTTTCAGGCGGGTTACCATGTTTTTTTTGGAGGGGGAGGACGTTAAAACCATTTAGTTTCCGCTCCACTTTTACAGTTTACTCCAAAAAAAGTTGATTGATAGTTAACAGGACGAACTATTTCTCATTTTGCGTTGTCACAAACCACAAACAATTTATGAATTTTACTGAAAGCATATTCTAGCCTGCGGAATGATCACTCAGTTTTTTTTCCGGCTTTTAAGCAAACGGAATATTCACTCGCAATGAATTTCCATGGAGCATAATCGGTTATCATGAATTTTCATGGTCTGTTTTCATAAAAATCTAAAATAATTGATTAAAATGGATTAATTAGCGACTAGAAAAAAATCAAACTGATATATATTGAAACCATTAAAATAGCTTATGATAAAATATTTTAGATTATAATTGATAATAAAGGATGGTAATAGATAGGTGGGGGTAGGTGTGGGGCGGTGGATCGACAGGGTAGAGTAGGTCTGCTTATGGGTGTGAATTTGGGCGTGTACCACTTGGATTTAAATTTCGAGAAGAATGCAAAAAGTCAAAGTCAGTTTGTTTAAATTCGAGCAGGCTGTGCGTAATACAAAAAAAAATGGAATTTTTGCAGAAAATTTTTTAAAAAATTAAAGATATTCTATCTCATTATAGTCCATCATCAGGGATTTTAAATGGATTTTAAACAGTTTTTTTTTCTCGGAAAAAAAGGTTTACAGTGGATTTGAGTGGTCCCAAAGTGTAATTATAGCATGTAATAATGGCAAAAATTTTGACCTCGAAAAATTATCGATTATTATCTATGAAACCTGGCTGCGGGTATGGGTATGCACTATGCGGTTTTTTATTCAGTTAATTTTCGGCGGTCGAAATAGTAGTTTATAACAAAATCAAATTGATGCCCCAATGAATATATCGACACCCTGCATAAGAAAAAGATATTTTACCTTCGATCAATTTTTGCTAAGTTCTGGGAGTTGGAATATAGCCAATTTGTCCATGCTCTGGTTTAAATTATGCAATCTTTGAAGATTTTGATCAAAATGCTGAAATTTAACGCGGTTTATTTATGCATGGCAAATTGTTCCGGACAACAAAATCATTGCAAATTGAATTGGTGCAAGCTAATCGGTCTTATTTATCGGTGCAAGCTAATATTTTCACACTGGATCTTCGATATTGTCAAAAAATTGCAGTTTTCCTTTTTTTCTCTATCAAAAACCTTTCGAGACCAATTAATTTGCAGTCGGAACATTCAAAGATGTGCTTCGATACTGTCAAAAAATTGCAGTTTTCCTTTTTCTCTATCAAAAACTTTTCGATAACAATTAATTTGCAGTCGGAACATTCAAAGTTGTGCTTCGATGTTGTCAAAAAATTGCAGTTTTTCTTTTTTCTCCATTAAAACTTTTCGATAACAATTAATTTGCAGTCGGAACATTCAAAGTTGTGCTTCGGTGTTGTCAAAAAATTGCAGTTTTCCTTTTTTCTCCATTAAAAAATTTTTCGAGACCAAACAATTTGCAGTCGGAACATTCAAAGTTGTGCTTCGATACTACAAAAAATTGCAGTTTTCCTTTTTCTCTATCAAAAACTTTTCGATAACAATTAATTTGCAGCCGGAACATTCAAAGTTGTGCTTCGATGTTGTCAAACAATTGCAGTTTTCCTTTTTTCTCCATTAAAAACTTTTCTAGACCAAATATTTTGCAGTCGGAGCATTCAAAGTTGAACACTCAAACTCGTTTCTTTAGTAGTCTACAACAAATTCATCAAGGTTTAGTTAAACATATCTGAAAAATAAGCGATTATAAAACTGGGGCTCTTGCAAAAAAATATTTGCCTTTGACTTGTGAAATATCTTTTAAAGTCAATGAAAAAAGAATTAATTGTAAGCTGAGCAATATCACCATTCAAAAACTCCCCCAGTTTAATGAAGAGAAATATCAACAAAAAGTCTAACTCAAACTCTTTTGATCATTTCTAATCAATGCCGTGATAACATTGACAAATGGCCTTTTCAAAAGTTCAACTGCTAAAACGCAAATATCTTGGTAGCATCGTTAAATTCCACAGATTTTGCTTTCACCACCTAAAAAGTTCACCAGTTTCTAATTGTATTGCTAAATTCGACGGTTAAACTTTAATTCTTTGACTTGTAACTGAAAAAAAAACATGAAATGCGACCCTGAGTTCTTTTATAATTTTTATTACCCGATTGGCCCATTGCACTTTACTATTATAAATACCGAAGTTCTGAAATATTTCGTGACTTTTATGAAAGTTTTCAACTTATTTCACGTGCCTTTCCTGATTTTACTTCCGTTTTGCATGAACAGGTTGAGAACATCCTGTCGGAAAATAATTTCGATGATAGTTTTGTCGGATAGTTTGATAACTTCTTCGGTTATAAATTTGGAGAAGTTTGGAATTCATTTTCATGAGGACAGTTATAAGACTCCTTGTTTTACTGTAAATCTACTTTTGGACGCCGTTCTGCTATGGTCCCAATTATGGTCAGTTTTTAAAACGAAAACCGATTTTGATAAATTTTTTAAATCTTCCACCGAAGCTGGTGGTGTTCTGCAAAAATACGCAGTCAGAATATTTCAAGATTTTGAATACCAGTAGGAAATAAATCAAATAAAATGAATTCAATATAATCCTTGAAAAAAAATTATAATTTTGTTTAAATAAACTGCAGTTTGTAAAGCAGTTGAACATTTTTTTGGCAAAAAATCTGCGACTTGGGAAAACTTTCAGAAAAACCTGCTCAAATGCCTTGTTAGTCAGTTTTTAAATTGGAAGACTTTGATCGAAAATGGTGCCTCTAGGAAACTTTCAAGTTTGGGTGACCAAACAGGGATGTTGTTCTGAGGAATAAAGCGACCGATCCCCTCACAAACCCACCTCCAAGCCATCTCTCCAAGTAGTCTAGTATTTCTAATTTTTTTTCCACTTCTCAGTTATCGATCACATATTTAACAGTTCAGGTCATTGACCTTGATCGTTCACGTGTTCCTGATTCTGAACCCGCGTTTCGAAATGACCTCTAGAAGAACTCCGATATTCCTCATCTACAACCTAATCGTGTGGCCTTCGGGACTTTTGCTCCCCCTTCTTACTTCCGGTCTGTTTTGGTACCCAATAACGTACAGCAACACTTACATCGCAGGGGACACTTGTCGGGGTGAATTCGAATTCGAACTCAACGATGATTCAACTGAATGCTTGCTAGTCGGTAATAGTAAAATAATTTGGCTGATGTATTATGTTGGTATAGTTGCGATCCTCGTAGCCGCGATTTTCATGTTTTTCTTGGCTTTAAGCAGAGCTTCGAAACTTTGCAAGAAACCAAAGAAAAGCAACATCGGTATTAATTCTTCAAGTGAACTATTTGACGAGTATCATGAGTCGATTGGTTGCAATCACTCTCAAATAGTTTGGAAGACTACTTTACGACTTTCAACCGCCGCTTTTGTTTATATACTATCTGTAGCGACTTCGGTCGCTTTTCGGGTCTACGAAATCTATTACGGGCCGATTAAACATCAAAAACTTCGAGGAGTTTCCAATTTATGGCTTCAATTAGCGGGGTATTTAATTGGTGCGTCAAATATAATCTTCTACGGGTATTTTAGCCCGTTATTTCGCCTGGAAACACTCAGAGTCAAAGACTTCGTGTTGATACACGTGATGAACATTTTGTCGTCGGCTATCGGACAGAAGAATTGGCGGAAAAATCCATCAGAGTATGACGTAATCTTCGACTTGGATCCGATGACGTCATCAGATACTGGTTACAGAAGTGGAGCTACAAAAAGTTGGACTCTAAGATAATGAATTTGTTCAGAAACGAAATGCTTTTTTTATTGCAAATATTAAGCCAAAAATAATTTCAGACAGAAGTGAAACTTTTAAATTGATATTACAAAAAGGCATCTAAAAACCAGCAGATTTGGAATCCCGAAATAACTTCGATGGACTGAGAACTCCCGGGTAATAAAGTTTCAAATGTTATAAGAATCTTGTGAGCCAAAAGCTTGTAAGAATCGCAAAAGGTTTTTATATGAAAGCAAATTATGATAAAAGTTTCTTAAGAGAAAATGAAATATAATTAACTGTTTTTGGTAATTCAGTCCCGGGTCGAGGTGCTCGATTTATGTTTGGACTTTATCGACCAAATTTTAGTATGTTTCATTTTTCTCGACCCAACATAAAGTGTTCGACTAAATTTTCAACCCAGCTCAGATATGTTTCGACTTTTTCGACCAAAATTCGATATTCTTTGATTTTGTCGACTTTCTCTACAGATATTTTCTTGAAAATTTGTTTTTTCGATCCCACATTACAATTTCTGCTAGTCTGTAACCTGCTTTTAGCAGTACCATGCAAGGAGAATATTGGAATATGTCTTGCTCAACACGACAGACACTTGTGGAAATTGTAGCTTCTTTAAATGAAAGTTCTATAGACATTTAAGCATCTTCAAAGAAAACTTTAAAAATGGATGGTTGGGTTCGAGTTTGAATTGAAAAAAAATTATTGCACGCAAGTTTATAATGGTCCAGTAATCTGATTAAGCTTGAAAAAAAAAATTATAAATTCGAAAGTTGCAATAGCTGATGTGTCAAAAGCCATATGTTCGAAATTCAAAAGCCATATGTCTCTTGAGTAAATCCATGGTTCAGGGAAGGCAAAGTCTTACAGGAATCTTACTATAATTTGAAATCTTCCCAAACGGAAACCACAATTTAAAAAATTGTGAGATTTTAACAAAATTTTGAATTAGTGCTGACCTGATATACGATTTATAGAAAGATTTGAATTGCACCATAACCCGTGAACTTATCATATACTTTTTTACGTGATGTCTATGATAAAAGACTTCTAAGGCAGTTTCCTTTTCTGGAATTTTTCGAAAAGAATAGTTTCCCACTAATAGGTCAGGCTTGATGAAATGGATCGTGAAAGAAATCGATTGCTCAGGCTCTCTTGTCTCTTTATAGAACCACCATTTCAAAGTTTTCAAAAAGCGAAACCAATAATTTCAGATACGGAAAATTTATGAAGAACTTTTTATGAGTGGCCACAAAAATTGTTTTGAAAAAACCGAAAAAAAAATTTGGCTGTTTTTTGATTTGTGAAATTGTTAATCACTACATGCAGAAATACGAACGAATAGTGGCATGACAGAATTTTTGTACGAACGTATTTTTTGTAACTAATGTTAGGATTTTGTAAAAAACCAGCATTTTCTTATCCGTTTGATAAGAAAATTTTGTCTGTCGGAAAAAACAAGACATGGTTTCGAGCAACTGAAAACAAAACTTTCAAATCTCATACGTTAGCATACGTAGTTTTGCAATTATAAAAAGTTTGAGATTACGGGACCGAACTGTGCATTTTTTGCATTGTAAGTCGGTTCCACAACAGGCCAAAATCAGACTTTTTGAGGAATCCGCAATATTACTACTTTTCTTTGATCTTCTGCGCTGTTTTGGACTCCACAAAGAAAACCTATAATACCCTACCACTGAAATTGGCTCCAAAAATAGACAAGTTTGCGAAAACCGCTGCAGTATTTGTGAAAACCGAAACAATTTGTGGAACCAACAATCAAATTTTTGAAGACGAGCTGTTCTGAAATCCGAATTTGCAAGTAAAAGAAACGCAAATTGTGAGCAAATTGGCAAATGCGCAAATTGGAAAATTGTAAGTGGATTCCGCAAATTGTAAGTGGAATTCATATTTTGTTTGCTGATTACATTTATATATATATATATAAATATATGTAGCAGCGCTTGAAATTCTATGTTTCATTTACTAGTTAATCACCGGCAGAATGGTCGTAGAATAAGTCGAATGGAGCCCTGATATCAACAATATAATTTTTGAATTCTCAACCTGAAAGTTTTCCGAATCAACACATTTCGTGATATTTTTAAAATGAATCATTTATACACAAATAAGTTTTTAAACTAGTACAATTCCATAGATACAGAAAATGTTGAGAAAACTCTAGATAAAATTTTTTTCACAAATGAAAAGTGTAGGATAAGCATTTTTTCATAAACCAAAAAATTGATTTTTTCTAAATTTTATTTCTCCAATTTTTCGGATGTGTTTGTGATGTTTGGGATGTGTTTTTGGGATATATCCAATTTTTGGGATGTGTTTGTTACAGAACACAAGTGACTAAACCCATTGTGTACTCATCACTAGAGTACACAAAAGGTTGCTCGTCTGTTATTGGCAATGCAAGGGAAACGACCTGAATTGTAAAAGTGATGTCTTTGCAAATCATAAAGTGAAAGTATCAAACTTTTAAATTTTGGCAAAAATTTTCAAAGATGTTTTTTTTAATTGAAATTTTAACTTATCAGACAATGATCAAGGCATATATGAACATGCCATACAAAAAAAACTGGAGTTTTTAACCTGTTTAAAAAAATTATCCAGAGAAACGGGAAAAAAATTGAATGATTTTTGTTATGAGTACAAAATTCGATTTGAGGTTGAAAAAAAACTAGAAAACTTTTGGGGCAATTTCAATTTTTTTTAATTGTATGAAAATTTTTCTATGACTAGCATTTTCTCATTCATTTGAGCCATGGAATTTTATGATAAGCATTTTTGGTACATGGAATTGTAAGATAAGCATTTTCGGTTTATGGAGGTCAACCCGTGCTTAATTTGTGGTAATATCTAATAACGCTGGAGCCTACCTATGACAACCAACAGATCAACTAAGACAGGCAGTTGAGAAAACTTTGTATGGTTAATGGCATCGCCTAACGACATGGACG
The DNA here is from genome assembly GCF_963678635.1 of Symsagittifera roscoffensis. Taxonomy (NCBI): domain Eukaryota; kingdom Metazoa; phylum Xenacoelomorpha; order Acoela; family Convolutidae; genus Symsagittifera; species Symsagittifera roscoffensis. The sequence continues at coordinate 43,375 of NW_026971105.1, forward strand.
GCACGGAAGAGAACCCATTATTTCACATCATGTGACAGTAACTTTTACACTTGCGACAAATAACTACAGACAATCTTCAGCAGATATTAAAGCATCAGTAACCTACTCTCAACGAAACAGACCATCACAAACTATTTATCAGCAAAAAAAACAGAACACCTTCAACATGCAACAGTCATCCAAAATTCATCGAAGCCTGATGACAGCAAAGCTACGAAAACAACAGAGCCCAAAAACACCATCTTAAATTGACCCACTGAAAAAAAACACACAGCATTTTTGATTGAAAAATACCCCTGAATTGTCTTTCAAACATGGGAAAGGTACTAGTCATGACAATTACTACAATTAATTTAAGACCAATCATTGGCAGAAGAAAAAGAAAATCGTCCGAAATTACCTCGAATTAAAAAAATCCATGGAAGCCAGGAAACTCAATTTTTCAACAACTAGGATGACGTGAACAATCGTAAGTTTTCTCAGCATCAAAGAGTTCAACGGAACATGGAAGTCAACACCAACACGATATGTGCAAAAAGAAGAACCTCCAGCTTTGAATCGAAAATCACTACATGGTGGTTTATTCATTGAATTTGAGAATCAGCACGTGGTAAAATCTTTATCAAAACACCAGCAGTATCAAAATTTTGGACTACACCGCAGCAACCCAAAGTAAATTAACCAACAATTCAACAGTTTTTGTCAGAAAACGGAAACACAACAACAGATTGATACGGATACATTAAAATCATAGAGACAAACAATAAATATATCATCAAGCCATGACGTCAACCATGGCTGTTTTCAGCAGAAGAAAATCTTCATTTTTTAGCCGAAGAAAGCAACACACATAAACGACAGTTTTCAACACCAACAGAACAAGCCAACAAAAAATTCAACTCTGAGCACAAACAAATTAACAATTTGCTGTCCAGAGCATGAATAGAACAGTAAGTGCAACGCCACAGAAGACAATACACTATCAATACTGTCAACAACAAGATCAAAAAGTTTCATCAAGGAGAAAAATACCCATGTATGGACAATAAATGGGTTTTTTAACCGTGTGAAACTTTTTGATCTTGTTGTTGACAGTCTTGATGGCGTATTGTCTTCTATGGCGTTGCAGTTACTTTCAGGGTTACATAATCAAACACAAAACATCATTTCGAAAAGCTACATGAAAAAAAAATAGACTCCAGGGACAACGACCCTAATAAACAATCATGCAGCACGCAATCTACTTGAATCAAATCTAAACCATCAATTATACAGGACAAAGATTAGGTCAAAACGCAAGAAAGTGCGTATTCAAACCAAAGGCATATGGTTAGCCGCCAAGAAAACTGGGACAACGGCGCACAGGAAGCGACAGAAAGCATTGGGACCAAAGTACAAATATAAAAGAACTCGAAAACTTCTATCGAACAAATGGCTGAAAACACCAATCTATTTTTGCCCGGAGACGCATGAAATCGTTTGCAAGCTACAACTAACAGCAGCATAGACATAATAAAAGTTAGCAAGGACAGCGGACGCATCGACATCAACAAGAAAAAACTCACAGCAAAAAAAAAACATAACTGACGGTCGTTCTGTTAGCCGACAAATCTCCGAGAAAGTCTCTCCCTAGGTTTTATGTTTCGGAACCACCCCATTGCCTTTCCATCTGTATTTTTTCAATTTCGCAAATGCAAAAAGAGGTCGGATGTAAAAATTTTTTGGGAAAATTTTGACGGCGAACTAATCTATTACCATAGAAAATCATATTTTTTTTCCAAACCATAGGATCAAGGCAAACTAAACAAAACGATATCGTTGAAAAGCAACTGCAACCACATCGTTCCAATTTCTAATTTTAGAAAGAGCCCGAGTTACCCGTATACAGAGTGCATCCTTAGAGCCAGGACTGACAGGGGGAACATATTTCAAAGTCTTGCAGGGTTGACCTGTAAATCCTAGAGCACGCTAAGAGTGTACGCCTAAAGTACCTGTTTTTTTTATTGAGCTTTCAACCTGCCCGAAAATGTTTTCCAACCTGCTCAAAAACCAAACAACTCAAATGAAGTTTTCAATAAAAACATCCATAGATAAGTAGAAAAAGTCTCATAGAGAAGCTGATTCTGTAGATTTATCAGTGGAAGTAAAGTTTGAAATGTACACTGTTTTATCATAAAAAGAAATAACCTTTTTTAGGCCCGACTCATGTCCAGACTTTCTAGACTCAAACTCTCTGGACATGAGTCTGGGACCTCGACCCGGGTAGATGTCTTCTACCTGATTTCTTCTAAAAAAGAATGTCTGAAAAATTTTAGAATGCTCAAAAAGATTTAGGCTCATTTTATTATTTGGAAACTGCAACAGAGCTAATTATGGCAAGTTTGAAGTTTGTTTCTTTATTGCGAAGAACTACTTTTTTGTTCTTATTTTGTTTGTTTGAGCATAAAAATGACATAGCGGCGACTAAAAATTAAGCGAAAACCTTCGAGAAAAATTATTGATTTCTTTGAAGTGTACCTACTTTTTGTTTTATCTTAGACTTCCTCGCAGGTTTGCTGGATGGGCCCTGGCAAGACGTTGAGGATTGTCAGGAACTCTTTGTTTTCCAGCTGAGAAAACCAAAAATCTTCTGGATCCCGGGAGTATAAATTCACCATTTACTTTACAAAAAACACACCGTTCGTTCAACTAACCGTTGTCTGTTTTCGTTTCTGAAACTCCATAGTTGCATCTATAAGTGTCTTAGGACTTTGGATTACGTGATGTCTCCTTGTAGTCTGGTGTTCCCAATGACAATTCTTTTGGATTTTGTGAAATTCTAATCAAAACCGATGGGGTCTTAACATCGTGTCACGCTTGACAACCTACGAGCTAACCTTAAGACACCCAAAATTTTGCAAGAAACTTCAGACTGCGACATTGATCCTTTTTAACCCATTTAAGAGTGTTGGTTGGAAGACAAACAGCAAAGAACCCGGTTGACCTGTCCATTGAAGATCATATCTTGAAGCCAGGCGTGGCCATGTAAAAAACCATGTCAAATTCTTGAAACTACTGCTCTGGAATTCCTGGAGCAGTTCAATCGTCCGGGCCTAGACTTCGATGCGTTTTTGCTTGAATTATGAAATTTTAAAAAAATTGTCGAACATGCTCGAAAGCAAAACAGAACAAAGTAAATGATATTCTCACATTGTAAATCCCATGTTAATTTGCAGAAATTTGCAGAAAAACTGCAATTGTAGTTTCACCATTGAATGCAAAGTTTGAAATTTTCACACACTTACTATAACTAAACAGAAATTGTTCTATGTGGCTAGATGGCATATACCTCAAAACAAATGTTTGAAATTTTTCAAATCATTTTTTGTCATTTTAACTTGAAAAAAGTTACGGTTTTATGAAAAAAATTGTTGGTTTCCTGAATTTCCTAGAAGGTACCTAGCTGGCGTCCTGGCCTGGTTTTCGCGGATTTTTTTTCCAAGACTTTGCAGCAGGATTGCTGGATGCCCGCAACTACAAAAAGTGAAAAGAAATTGATTGTAATATATTTTTGTGGTCTAAAATTTATCAATATAATCGATTCCCACGTTGCTCTCAGACTCAGACAAAAAAATGGAAGTAGAAAATCGAAAATAATCTATTGTTTTTAATAAATATAAAATTAATTGTTATCCATTTAAAAGTAATTCGAATGTTTTTAAAAAAAAACTTTGCAAGTTTATCCCTGCTCGATTTCTAAGCTTAAACTTTCTCAAATTGCAAAGCGATTCCCTTAACGTTTCTCTCCTAACGTTTGACCTTAGCAAATCTCGCCTCCACCCACACCCCTAAATTTGCCGCCTACCTCTCCCCCACACCTAAACCACCCCTCCACCACACCTGGCTACCTCAACCACCCCCACATGAACCACTACCTCTACCTGAAACAACATCCACCCTACTTGAACCACCCGCCTCTCCGCCAGAGCCAACACCCCTTCCTTGAGCGCCTCTCCCAACAGATCCACCCGCCCCTTACCTGAACCAGTCCCTCCCCCTAAGCCAACCCACCGCCATAATTAGGCTCCTCGCACCAGAACCAACCCCCTCATCCACCCGGGTTCGGTTCTGGTCTGGATTTTGGTTCAGGTTGGGGTGGGTTGGTTCAGATGAGGGAGAGGGGGTGGTTCAAGTGAGGTGGGGGGGGGGGGGGGAGTGGTGTTGGCTTAAGACATTTTTTGAAAGTAAAAAATCTGAGAATTTGAAGAAAAAAACAGTAACAAAAATCAAAAATGCCGAGAAGTTTAAATTGAACAACAAGCAACCAACTTTAGTTTGAAAAAAGAAAACAGTGTATGCGTGTTGACATCCGCATCTCAATAAAGTTCAAAACAATCGGAGTAATGAAAGTAATAAAACAATAACAGAGTTTGATTCCTAGTCTTTAAACAATCGATTATAAGTGGTTTGCTATAGAAACTAATATGCTTTTGCAAATTAAAGCAAAACAGTCCATTTTTAATTGGTTTTATAATCGGATATTTTTCACTTTTATAGACACAGCTAATCAAACTCAAATTTAAACACTTTGTATCCATAGAACTCCAGTGCGGGTGGCCCCTGGCAGGAAGTCCAATGTTTTCCCCTGGCTGAAAAACAACTTCTGCTGCATAAAATTAACAATTTTTGGGCTTAAAATTGGTCGAACTTCTGAATTAAACTATTTAAAGTTGAAATTGATGTTCTCAATTTTAACTTTTGGAAGGAAATTGTCTGAGCACAAAATTGATTTGGAAGCAGGGTTTTGTTTTGTTTTTAGGTAATATAAAATCAAAGTGACGTTCCAAGTTGACTTTGACATAGTTTAAATCCATGGACGAAGTCCACCAACTGATCTAACACAACTGCGCAAACTGTCACGAGAAACAAATAGTTTCGAATCAGTGTCGATTTGTATCTAATTTTACAATAATCATTTATTTTAACAATTCTCAATTATAAAACCTACACTATGATATAATTCTGAAGCAAAAAATTCGAAAATTAGTTTTCGTTACTTTAGCTGCGTTCATACTTCGGTTTAAGTTCTAGAGCTTAACTGATCCAAAAACCATTATTTATTGAAATGCAGCCGCTGTTATTTGTTCTATTGTGCGGTTAGACTCGTTTTGTTTTAATGTATTGTTGAAAATGATATCTTTCCTTAATATCTTTATATGATAATTTTGCTCGCGCGACCAGTTTATCACTTCTATAATTTAAAACCGTTGCGTTTTTTCTTCATTTTAAAATTAGAGTAACTGCATTTGTCTTGAAAACTGACTTCAAACACTTAACGTTCTAGTTCGTGATATATACTTTTCTAAGCTATTTTATAGTAGTTACAAAATTATTTTTCATTCTACGAATTTAAGCGTCTTTTATTTCTTTATTTTTACCCAATGAGCAAAAACACAATTAATTAAGTGCCCAATTAAATTTTCCCTCGATATTACACTATGGGCGAAGAGTGTAACCCCTCTGAATTCTACCAGAACTCCTCCTTCTCCCTCCACATTCCGGTGGGGGTGCAATACTTGAATGGACTCTTCATTATCTTCATATACATCAACGCTCCCTTCCTCATCATCATGCCATTCTGCGCCCAGGGATGTGAAATATGATCGATACTAATGTTTTTATTAGGTAGACGCAATTTAGCTGCAGCGAGTTTAACAGACGGGGGGTTAATAGGTTGCAAATAATTTTCTGGGATCACCTCAAGACAAAAAATAAAAATTACCATGTAAACATTTCTGTTAACGGAGTCTATGGAAAAACGGTTCCTACCTAGTTTCCATTCATCAAAACTGTACAGTGAACTTTTTTTCCCGACAAAATTGCAAAAATCTTTCATTATGATTTTACGTAATTTTAAATGAACTTTTTGTCGTTTCTGTTTGATGATTGCCAATAATTTAATAAAAATTGCATAGGAAAATCTGTATCATATACTTTGTTTTATTGAACATTAATGCAACTTTTTTAAAATAGAACGTTTGAAAAGTGAAAAATGAGGGAAAAACTTTCAGTTCTCATTTTAATCGCTAAATCAGTTTTATGGTTAGGCAAAACGCTTCCAAATCATTAAAATTGAAGGCAAAAAAGTCTACATTAATTTTGCCTCAAACGTAGTTCAGTCACAGTGTTTTTGCAAAGAATAGTCCAAATCCCAGGTTGGCCAAACTGTGTTTTTGTAAAAAGAAACGGATTCCGCGACATGTTGGAAACAGATTCCTCGCTAAATCCGCAAAACTGCTTCTTCCTCGATCTTCTTTGCTGTTTTAAATTCCAAGAAAAAATTGCTGATGCACTGCATCGGGTGAAATCTCACCCCAAAAAAAACGGTCGAAACTTACGGAATCCGAAACAATTTGTTGAATCCACAAACAACGGTATAGTAATTACGTTATAGTTTTCAATTTTTGCAAAAACCTATTAATTTTGCGGCATGCATACACTTACACTTTGCAGAATCCGCTTGCAGTCGCGGAATTTCCTTACAGTTGCGGAATCAAGAACAACTACCTATAATCGTCCGTTGCAATATCCACGTCAAACTAGTGTACCGACTAAATTTACATCACGCATATTTGTCCGGGGAATCCACGAAAAATTTATAAGTGGAAATCACTTACATTTTGATACATGTTTAGAGACTTTTTGCCGAACTTAAGTGACCTACAAACACCAAATTTTGCACCTATTTAGCGCATTATTTGGCCTCTTAGTGATTTTTTTTGCTAAACTGAGGTGTAAAATTGAATTGTTTACCTTACGTGGCTTTTCTCAAAATCTAGTTTAATCTGCGATAGTAATACCTTTTGACCTATTTTTTTTCTTCGGATTTTATAAAACTCTCGGTTGATAAAATTATTTGATTTGATAAAACTATAAACTATTTGATAAAACTATGTTTCAAGTATACAAAAATAGAAAAGGAGGCGCCTATAAAATTAAATTGCGGGAAAAAAATTATCTGGTTTCAAAGACAAAAATATACAATTGCTTTCAAAAAAAACTGCTTACCGTACAATTGAATTAATGGAAAAACTACTACTGCTCTGCTTATGCTTTTTTAATACCATTTTTTCTTCGGTGGAATGGTATGGAAAAGCGAATTTTTTTAAAAAGAAAATTGTATTACAAGAAATTTTGTCAGCGTAGGTTCCCACGAACAGAGTAGAAAGTTGACACCTCGTCCCGTAATGATTGTCCTTCATGATTAATAGTTTTTGATACTTATTTGATCCACTCTTAACTTTGTCTTTGGCACCTTTTGCGAAAAAATCATCTGGTGGGTCTCTAAACTATCTTAAGTGAGCTCACAAAGTTTTTGCTTCGGCCAAATTGCTATGAGTCAGATTTCAAATGTTGTCTGAAATTCCAATCCTACCTCAAAGAATAGGGCTGCATTCCAATTGATATGAAATGACTTATTTTAATCATTTTAAGTACTACTGTTTAAAACTGCAATATTGGATTTAAAAAGTTTCAGTGCGAAAAAACGGGTTGTAATTAGACATACCTTTCCGACTTCATTACTCTCAGAAAAATAATAGAAAAAAATAATGACTAACAAAGCCCAAAAAATCTCCAAGTAGAACTTTATTTTCATCTTCTCTGTTTGTATGGTTTGTGGGATCGCGGGTTAACTTAGGTAAGAAATCTGCTAAAACAAATTGAATCTAGCTAAAATTAGCTTGAAGTGCAGTTGTTTTAGATAGCAAGCGCTTTTCCCTTTTGAATGTGCACTAAATATTTTAAATTAATCTGAAAAAAAAAACATTGAAAACATTCAGACGCGTTTTTCATCACACTGAAAGATATTATTAGCACTACGACTAACAGGGGTTTGAATATGATACCACAACTGCACTCCTACGAGTTTTCACCAAGGTATCTGAATGGACGAAAAAAATTCCGCCGATAGTTTTTCACTCCTTCGTGAAGTAGTCACAGCAGAAAAAAAACATATATTTGTATATTTATCATAATTAAAATTTTAAATTATATATTTTTAATCGCAAAAAAAGCATCCCTGTGATCTTATTCTGTCCTAATCATAGCGACTGAAGACGAACTGTCGCAAGATATTAGCCATGATAATCCTCTCTGACTCAATCAACACTCTCAATCTGGGCTTGAAGATACAGCTGAAAGAGCAGTTTGAGAGGGACAACTTCTTTGGACTCTGTATTCTGACTAACTTGTTCCAGGACATCACTACGCAATGGTCGCAAATGTGGTGAGTGTTTTTATTCAGTCTATAAACTTCTGGCATGCCCAATAATTCATAAAAAATTTTCTCCTCGTTATGGCGTTGCAGGGGTAATTATTGATGTTTCAGTCCCTGATCACTGGTCACTTTTACTCGATCAGACTGAACATATAGAAAACAGTCAGAATTAGCGCTGAAAATTCTCTGTACCAGCGCAGATAGCCATTGAATAACCCTTTTCACACCAAACTGCCATTTTCGGATAGCCATTTCACACTGAATTTGCCGTGATTCAGTGCTGCGTTTTGATTAAAATATTAAAACGCTTTCCATAATCCAAATAACCGATTAAAATTGATCAGTATTAGATTTACTGATATGATTTTTTTAAATCAATTCTTAATCGATTATAGTCACTTTGTTTTGCTTTCGTGAAGTTTGACCTTAAAACCCAATATAAACGATCCTTTTTCAAGAAACTTCAGTTTGCGTGGGTCTTTCCAGAACGTTGAATCAACTTGGAAAGTTGAAAAAATTCTGAAAAAAAAACTTTTAAAAAAGTGGCAAAAAATAAAAAAGACCGTTCGGAGCTAAGCTGAAAATCAGTTTGCCTAATACTAGTTTTTTATTTTTTTTTTTTCAAAAAATAGGGCAGTAGGACAAAAAAAGTAACCACAATAAAACAATTACAAAAAAAATTTATGTTTTTTGTTTGTATGCTTCGATGATCTAAATAAACAAAAGGCTAGAATTAAGATAGGGCCAATCTTTCAGGTATGCTTTAAGACAAGTTTTTGATCCAAAAATAAAAAATCCTTAAACAAATCAGGGTTTCGTAAGAGCGGTAAATCTAACTTATGTATTTTTTGAAACCTAATTTTCACACATTCAGTCTAATGATTAGTTTTTAAGTTTTAGGAATAGATATAGATTTCAAATTAAATCGAAGCACAATACAATGAACCTAAAATAAGCGTGTCATAGAAGTGCTCTTTTGCTCTAATCGCTCGAAACTTTTATTATCAATTAAGAAAAATTGAAAAGATGGTTTTCGACACTGAGATAGTTTTCTATGTTTAAAAAATGACAGAATTGTCTTTTTTTTGAAGTACATCTCAAACCATTACACTAAAAATTGCGGCGATTTTATGTTAGAAACACAAAAAACAGAAACAAAGAAAGCATGTTGCTTGAAAAGTTGCACGGAATGTTTTGAACACTTTAACTGAAACAAAAAATTTTAATAAAAGGTATTTGCCTAAAATCAAAATCGTTCACCCAATCTCAGAACAGTTGGAAAAGTTAAATAAATCGGTACATCAATGATTGAGTGGTCCCTCGAAAAAGCAACTATGATAACAGGTCACGCATGCATTTTGCAAATTATAAATTTGCAAACTAGTTTGTTTATAAATTGTTCATTTCGAAAATCTGGCAAAATATGTTGAGTCAGAAACCTTTCAGATTGAAAATAGCAATTACTATAATTTTTGTATCAAAAAATTTGCTTGCTTCAACTTATTTCAGGGTTTAATTAGGCAACCATAATTGGATTGGCTTATTTGTCATCAAAATTCTATTTTGGATTTTTTTTAGTTTCTCAACCTTAAAATGGTAAGGAGGGAGGTTTTACGAAACAAAATAATTAATATTTAATTGAAAATAAACTGCGACATCTTTCTGAATGGCGAAATCATAATAGTTAAACAATTCAAAGCCCTATGTGTCCTATTCGCAAGGCACCTGGTTACTTTCAAGGGGCCACTATATAATAGTAGTACCAACAAATCAATCATCGAAAAGCAGCATCAATTACTTCAAATTGTGTCTTCTATTATGTTCAAGGTGTAATAGGAGGATCTCAACGAAAGCCTAGTTTTTTGATATGATCAGTAATTGCAGTGAATAAGGTATTTAAACAACAATTTTTATTTCAGAATCTGGAAAAAAATAGATAACATATCATTATTTATTGTTTCTGAAAAAAAATCGAAAATTATTTTTACTGCTATGAAACTAAATTTTACGGCTTATTCTAAAAAAAAAGACTACTAAGACTCATTATTAACCTACAATGAGACCAACTCGCTCGCTTTAAGCTGTTTAAATTACGAATGAAAACTATGTGGGTGATATATTCCTGCACGTTCCGGCCATTAATTGTTCTACATAGTTTTGCGTGGAAAACAAAAAACTAAAACACACTTGAAGACAAATCCCTCCCCCATTTCTATGGTCGGAACAATAATAAACAATTGTGTTTAGGTCGTTGCTTCTGATTGTGAACATGCTTCTGACCCTTCAGCCAATATATGGAGTGAAAGGAACTAGCCGATGGTTCCTCAGAGCTTGTCATTTCATTGCATGGTCTTATGGCATTCTTTTGGTCACTTTCAGTGATGGTATTGCATTCTTTCCTGTCCACTTTCAAGACAGTTATCTGTTCGGAGCCAGTTGCCAAGGCAGTCATGTTCTTTGCATTCAATAAAAAATAGTATAATTAGTAGCAGAAAGTTCCGACTGTCAAAATTAATTACTAAGAGCAATTGACGTTTGGAGCTTAATTACAAGCTAAATGATCACACCGAATTTCTTCCTCAAGATCATCTGAAAAACGAAAAAGTTAAGCACAGTCAAAATCAAAAGATTCGTGGTACAAAAATTAAATCTGTCGTCCGAACTTACTGCAGCTCTTAATACAGTGCTGAGTTGTAGTTAATATCAAATTGTTGGCAGGATCTTTTCGGTCAACGAATCTGAGCGAAATTGATTAACCTAAAACTGCTCATTTTGAGGTCGAATTTCGTCTTTTTACTGATTTACACAGGTAAAAACGGTTTCCGAAAAACTAAATAGCCTGAAATGCTATAGTTTTTTACCGAATATACTGCTCAAGGTCATACTCATGTTGCCAACAATTTGCCATTAACTTTAAATTATCCGGGAAGAATGGATAAAACTTGAAAATTAGAAACCATTTTTCTCAAATTGGGGTGACTTAATACCAAAAGCCATGGAACTAAAACGAAAACCAATGGAAATCTAGCTAAAATAAAATGAGGCAGCCTTGTTGCAAAGTTCGGGTCCAAAATTAACCCGAAACCAATCGATTTGATTTCTTTTTTGTCGATAAAGGTTACGCCAGATTTACCGGATCAGTTGCTGACAAAGCAATATCAAAGAAAAAATGCCAAAAAGGATCGGCTTTGAGCAAACTTTTGGGCCCGAAGTTTACAAAAAGCGCCGCAATAGTTCTGTAATTTTCTGAGTGAATTTTTGTGTCTCTGTCGTTTTTCGCTTATACTCAGTCCAATTTGAAGAAAAACGCGTTCCAAATTCCCATTTTTGTTCGTCTTGTCCGGATAATTTATTTACTTGCTCCCGAAAATTGCGGCAAGTGCAGGAAAAGATAAAGTTTGACGAATTCAGAAGTTTTTAAGTTAAGTATTAATTAATTAAACTACTAAACTTTGCATGAAATAAAAAAGATTCAAGACTTTTGTTTGCGGGTTAAGAATTCATACATTTAGTTTTGACGATAATTTTGCTGTCAATCAAGTTAATTTTCAACCAAAAGATCTTCAAAAAGCTATTGAGCTCAGATGATAAACATTTTTTCACATTTTTTTAACAGTAGCTTTTTTTAGTGAACTCAACTTAAAAATGATTTTAATTTTTTTTTTCAACATCCGCATCGACAAACTTGAGATTGAAATCAATTTTGATCGATCTTTAAAGATAATATAATTTTTGAAAATAAACATACGATAGCCCGTTTTTATACATATATCGACTTAGATCGGATTCAATCAATTTTTACGGAGAAAAAAAAACTTTTTGTGTAAAACTTAGTTTTAATCAACTTCAAACGGTTTCTGCTAGTTAACAAAATCCATGAAATTTCGAAATAAAATTCCATTATGAAACTTTTTGTTTTGAAACTTGAGCAATTTATTGCAATCAAAAAAAGTCTCTATCGAAGCTAGTGAGAGCAAGAGACCCTCGAGGAGATCTTTTTTTTTACCACAAACTATTGTGATGAAAGGAACCTTTTTCAAGTTTTGTAAATTTAAAAGTGCTCAAAGGCGGTACATTTTTTATCAACTACGTGAGCGCAATTATATTTGGCAAATGAAAAACTCGATTAACGAATATAACAAGATTTTCGAGAAATCGATCGAAAACTAAAAATATCTGAACCTCAATTAAAATTAAACTTAAGTCAACAAAATTTTTATCTTATTATTGACTTCAAGAAATTGAACATCACTTTTTGAAGGCGACTACAAATTTGAGTTAAACGAAGTCGGCGACCAGTGTTTATTAGCAGGAGGGGGGCTTATTATCACCATTTTCTTCTACTCGTTCATCATAATTCTTCTTCTAACCTCGATTTTACTATTACTGAAAACTTATTACGTTGCCAGAAAACAGTGGAAACAAAGTTGCGAGAGAGTATTACGTAATATCGAGGGTTCATGCCCGATTACGCAAGCTGATGATTTAGATGATGGTTTCGAAATCACTGCCGACCCAAACAAGACAGTTTTTAAAACTACTGTTCGGCTATCAACTACTGCGTTGATATATGTGGCTTCAATTTTACCCCTGATTATGTTTCAATTTTACCAAATATTCAACGGACCAATTCGTAATGAAGCCCTCTGGACGTTTTTTTTTATTTGGTTTGTGTTCATAGGAAACTTCATTGGAGCTCTAAACGTCATACTATACGGATATTTGAGCCCGACTTTCAGACTAGAAATGAACAAATTAAAAAACAGGTTGCTAGACTTCCTATTTAGGACCTATTACGTAATCGCAGGAACAAGGAACAGATTTATGTCATCAGATGATAGTGACCTTGAAGATGATTTTGGGGCTTCTCTTTCGTCCAACGGAATCGGCCGAGAAAGTGAACTGAGTCTGAGTTATCGTGAATACACTCTGCGTTGATTTATTCTCAATTAAAAAACAAAGTGATTTACTCAACAACACCAGATCCGGGTTTTTTTTAAAGATATTCTCCCCTCCTAATAAAAACTGTAAAAAATCACTTAAAAAACTATTAAAAATCTAATTTTGCAGCATTCTGAATAGTCGAAAACTCGCTGATTTATTTTTTGTTTAAAAATATTTGAAAGAAGTTCATTACAAGGCCAAAGTGTGCATTTTGTGCATCGTAAGCGGGTTCCGCAACAAGGTCGCACCATTTGTTCTTCTTTTGTTCTTTTATTCACTTTGATCGTTTGATCGTTCCGACAAAACTTTAACATGTTTATAGACTTGTCTCTGGAATCCAGGAAATTACAGACACAAAATTGTGCGCCAAGCCAGTGCACAGTTTGGCCTCGTAATGTTAGGTTTTCGTCTTGAAAGAATGGGATTGTTAAGTATGCTCGAATAAAGTTGGTAGTTTCAATTTATTCCGTAATGCGTTATGAGTTAAAAACTGCTTTTAGGAAGTTGAGAAGAGACAAAAGAGTAACCAAGTCTTTAGCAGTATATGAATCTATTGTTTATGATCAAAAAGATCTTCAAAAAGCTATTGAGCTCAGATGATAAACATTTTTTTACATTTTTTTAACAGTAGCTTTTTTTAGTGAACTCAACTTAAAAATGATTTTAATTTTTTTTTTCAACATCCGCACCGACAAACTTGAGATTGAAATCAATTTTGATCGATCTTTAAAGATAATATAATTTTTGAAAATAAACATACGATAGCCCGTTTTTATACATATATCGACTTAGATCGGATTCAATCTATTTTTACGGAGAAAAAAAAACTTTTTGTGTAAAACTTAGTTTTAATCAACTTCAAACGGTTTCTGCTAGTTAACAAAATCCATGAAATTTCGAAATAAAATTCCATTATGAAACTTTTTGTTTTGAAACTTGAGCAATTTATTACAATCAAAAAAAGTCTCTATTGAAGCTAGTGAGAGCAAGAGACCCTCGAGGAGATCTTTTTTTTTACCACAAACTATTGTGATGAAAGGAACCTTTTTCAAGTTTTGTAAATTTAAAAGTGCTCAAAGGCGGTACATTTTTTATCAACTACGTGAGCGCAATTATATTTGGCAAATGAAAAACTCGATTAACGAATATAACAAGATTTTCGAGAAATCGATCGAAAACTAAAAATATCTGAACCTCAATTAAAATTAAACTTAAGTCAACAAAATTTTTATCTTATTATTGACTTCAAGAAATTGAACATCACTTTTTGAAGGCGACTACAAATTTGAGTTAAACGAAGTCGGCGATCAGTGTTTATTAGCAGGAGGGGGGCTTATTATCACCATTTTCTTCTACTCGTTCATCATAATTCTTCTTCTAACCTCGATTTTACTATTACTGAAAACTTATTACGTTGCCAGAAAACAGTGGAAACAAAGTTGCGAGAGAGTATTACGTAATATCGAGTTTTCATGCCCGATTACGCAAGCTGATGATTTAGATGATGGTTTCGAAATCACTGCCGACCCAAACAAGACAGTTTTTAAAACTACTGTTCGGCTATCAACTACTGCGTTGATATATGTGGCTTCAATTTTACCCCTGATTATGTTTCAATTTTACCAAATATTCAACGGACCAATTCGTAATGAAGCCCTCTGGACGTTTTTTTCGATTTGGTTTGTGTTCATAGGAAACTTCATTGGAGCTCTAAACGTCATACTATACGGATATTTGAGCCCGACTTTCAGACTAGAAATGAACAAATTAAAAAACAGGTTGCTAGACTTTCTATTTAGGACCTATTACGTAATCGCAAGAAAAAGGAACAGATTTATGTCATCAGATGATAGTGACCTTGAAGATGATTTTGGGGCTTCTCTTTCGTCCAACGGAATCGGCCGAGAAAGTGAACTGAGTCTGAGTTATCGTGAATACACTCTGCGTTGATTTATTCTCAATTAAAAAACAAAGTGATTTACTCAACAACACCAGATCCGGGTTTTTTTTAAAGATATTCTCCCCTCCTAAAAAAACTGTAAAAAATCACTTAAAAAACTATTAAAAATCTAATTTTGCAGCATTCTGAATAGTCGAAAACTCGCTGATTTATTTTTTGTTTAAAAATATTTGAAAGAAGTTCATTACAAGGCCAAAGTGTGCATTTTGTGCATCGTAAGCGGGTTCCGCAACAAGGTCGCACCCTTTGTTCTTCTTTTGTTCTTTTATTCACTTTGATCGTTTGATCGTTCCGACAAAACTTTAACATGTTTATAGACTTGTCTCTGGAATCCAGGAAATTAGAGACACAAAATTGTGCGCCAAGCCAGTGCACAGTTTGGCCTCGTAATGTTAGGTTTTCGTCTTGAAAGAATGGGATTAATAAGTATGCTCGAATAAAGTTGGTAGTTTCAATTTATTCCGTAATGCGTTATGAGTTAAAAACTGCTTTTAGGAAGTTGAGAAGAGACAAAAGAGTAACCAAGTCTTTAGCAGTATATGAATCTATTGTTTATGATCAAAAAGATCTTCAAAAAGCTATTGAGCTCAGATGATAAACATTTTTTCACATTTTTTTAACAGTAGCTTTTTTTAGTGAACTCAACTTAAAAATGATTTTAATTTTTTTTTCAACATCCGCACCGACAAACTTGAGATTGAAATCAATTTTGATCGATCTTTAAAGATAATATAATTTTTGAAAATAAACATACGATAGCCCGTTTTTATACATATATCGACTTAGATCGGATTCAATCTATTTTTACGGAGAAAAAAAAACTTTTTGTGTAAAACTTAGTTTTAATCAACTTCAAACGGTTTCTGCTAGTTAACAAAATCCATGAAATTTCGAAATAAAATTCCATTATGAAACTTTTTGTTTTGAAACTTGAGCAATTTATTACAATCAAAAAAAGTCTCTATTGAAGCTAGTGAGAGCAAGAGACCCTCGAGGAGATCTTTTTTTTTACCACAAACTATTGTGATGAAAGGAACCTTTTTCAAGTTTTGTAAATTTAAAAGTGCTCAAAGGCGGTACATTTTTTATCAACTACGTGAGCGCAATTATATTTGGCAAATGAAAAACTCGATTAACGAAAAACTCAATTAAAGCAAACTTTTTTGGGTTCAGAATAATTCGTAGGCCACTCATCAACACAAAAAGAAAAAAAGCATAACCTTCAATTCTTTTCCATTTTTCTCTATTTTTTTGTAAGCAAGAAAACTTGAATATAATCTGTTTATTCTGAGTAGACAAAAAACTGACTAAAATTGCTTTAAATTAGTTTGAACGGAATTTTTTTTCAATCAAAATCCGTGCCCAAATATAACCAGAATAAATTAACAAAGAAGGATTTTAATAAATCAACAAGAAATTAATTAAATTCAATTTACTGACCTATGTATTTGGATCAAACTAAATTGACTTTTAAATCGATGCATTTCGATATTTTTAGTTCTTTGTTACAATATTTACAATTGATTGCAAAACAATTTCCTGCCAAAATGGATAGTTCATTTCTAATAAAAAATATCTACCAACAAGCTGAACTTGTGCTCTTTCAGAATAAAAGCTCGAGTGGGCCATATTACCAGAATATGCATTTAAAGGTTATGAAGCTCGAACCAGAAACAACCACTATTAAGGGCTTCGAGTCAATAAACTTCAAGGCAGGGGCGGATTTAAGGGGGGGCGGGGGGGGGGCGGACGCCCCTCTCCTCAGGGATTCGACCCCCTGCCGACCCAAAGGCAATTGATACTTTTTCAGCACTCCCTTTTTGGCCGACCAACCCGAAAATTTTTCTAAAGGAGCCTTTGGCGCCAATATGTACTAACTTGGAGGGGGAGCGCGCGCCAAAAAAACCTAATTTTTTTGTCAAAATTTTTCAAAAAGTGCCCAAAAATGCTTTTTTTGACTGTTTTTTTCGAAAATTTGCCTGTCGACCTAAAAGTCGAAAAATCAATTTGGTCGACCTAAAAAAATAGGTCGTCAAAATTTTTGAATTTTTTTTTGAAAAACCGCCCCTCCCTCGAGAAAATCCTAGATCCGCCCCTGCTTCAAGGTGAACAGTTTTTTAGAATCCAGTTTCGCGACTAAATTGCCATCAAAATTGAAATCAGAAAATAAAGAACTATAAAAAGTACATGCGAAATTAGGGCATAAAGTTATTCTAGTTCAATAATCAAACTCGGCTTTTGAAGAATGTGTTACCTGTCTATTTTTATCACCAGAAATAGTTTACATTAAAAATGAAACGGTAAAAAAACTATTGAACTGAAGTAAATGTCTGGAGTTTAATGTGAATATAACTTTGTAGCTTTTTTTGTAAGCACATGCGGATGATGAAACATATTGTCAGATTGAAATTCGGAGGAGGTTAAAACGGCTCATAACTCACTCCCAATCGAAACAAAAAGTAAGAACAGTGTCGTTTGGGACTACACAGTGCGTGCTGAAGAAAGATTGCAAAAAAAATTAAAAGAATCAATATATAATTCTTTAAACCATTTTTGTGAAATTATTGTAAAACAAGCAGTTTTTTTTCGGAATTTAATGATTTTAGAAATATGTATCGAGATTCTCAGGCTCATCAAAAATTCTGATCGTACAGTTTTTGGAAATAAGAAAAATCTGTTCTTACAAATCCATGCAACTCCATTCGTAAAAGATTCAGTTTGATTATGTCTAAATGACACTTTTTTTCCGTACATGAAGTACGTATTAAAACAATTTTCCAATCAAGAAAATTGAACGACAAGTTGTTTCTATGAACTTACTACCAACTACCTTTAATTTCTAAAAAAAATCACAACGATGTCAATATGTGCACCCTTTAAAATTGGCTCAGAGAAAATCTGGCATGCTTTTTGTTCTGACTTTTAAAGATTTGTAGAGGAATAATTATCCATGTGGTTTAACTTTTCCTCAGAACAGTTTCGGCACAAGAATTGATAGCTTGAACAAAATTGTTTTTAGCAGAAGTCAGATAGCAGAAATCAAAATGGTGTAGAATTGTTATTTTTAGACATGCCTATGTACGTTTTGGACGAAGGCCGTTAACGATTAGAGATCGACCTTCCCCCGACTGGGACTGAATTTTGTACAGCAAATAAATGGCTTCCGACCCGGCCCGACCTCCTGTATGCCCGGCGACGTAACTCCACTTAGCCCCCTGGCCCTGCTCGATGCGATACTCGTAGATGTGTACTCGCAACATTTCGGCCAAAACGTGAAGATCTGACTCCACTATCCCGCGTTGAACGACAGTCTGAGCGGGGTTAATTAGCGGTTAGAGAGGCGACCGATAACTGGCAATTTGCATCCGTTGTTGTTCCGCGAGCAACTCCTGAAGCTTCGTAGACTGATCAGTAGTCCCGGTGAGAAGGTGGTGGATGCAATCTAGTAAGCAATTGGACCCGGGGCGAGCGCATTCTACAGCCACTGGCTCGTATCGGAAGGGGTCGATTTCGGGCGGTTCTCCGCTATAACAGGGTTGCTTCCTATTGCCAACCGCAACCTTTGCCAAAAGCGGACTCACGTCTCCGCCGACAAGTGAATCATCGGTACGTCACTAACAATTGCCTTGCGGTTTTCGGCACAACCCTCGCGGTCAATGCAAAGGGCCCGACAGTGTTGGCGCAAGTACTCTACATGGTACCTGATGCGGACTTCCTGCTCCAGTTGGTGATATTTCATTGATGCCTCAAACTGACCTCGTGTATCTTTTTTATTGCTGAATCGACGTTCCGGTCGTTTAAAACGACCTTCCCGTCCCGATATAACTTTTGGCGCCTGAAAATGAACTTGAAAGTGAGCTTCCCGCTATGCTGCATTTAAGTTAGAGGAAGGACCTCTCGACCTCTTGGGTTACTCCTATGGTTCAAACTTATTTTGGACTTGACTGTTTGTTTACTTTTCTACTTATCGTATTGACTAAGCTAACTTCATAGTACGCGCTCCCCATTAGCTTTACATATCATTCACATAAAACATTCATTAATATGGACTACCAAAACTCATTATAGTTTTGGTAGTCCATATTAATGATTGTATTATCTGAATGATGTGTAAAGCTAATGGGGAGCGCGTACTATGAAGTTAGCTTAGTCAATACGATAAGTAGAAAAGTAAACAAACAGTCAAGTCCAAATTAAGTTTGAACCTTCAAAGATATAGTCCCTCCTATGGCAGAAAACGCAGGGGGAGTAAAATCGGCGGACCCCCCCAAGTGGGAACTACAGTGGCTAGGTTTATGAAACTCATAGGACGGATACTAGAGATGATTTGACCCGGGCATGCAAAAATCCATAACCCTCGGATCCCCTCGCCCCAAATGATAACGGTTCCCAGAAGTGCAATTGGCCCTATTAGAACTTGGTAACTAGCGGTCGGAAAGGAACCAAAATATAGTATGTTATAGACTTAGTTGAGGGAAGCTTAAATTTGGAAAACCAGACCCCTCAGACCCCTACTTCCGGTTTTATGCCCTTTGCAAATATACCCCACCTCGACTCCGGGAGTCGTTTCTCGGACCCCACTGAACGCAGGAAGGTTGAACTTTGTGATAGCATAGGTAGCAACGAAGCACATCTTGTGCTGTAATTTGAACCAAATCCAGCGCCTGAACCGTAAGTTTTTAGCATTTTGGAAAACCACCCCTTAAAACCGTAGGCAATTTGCACAAAATAATGAGCGAGGACATTTTGATTTTATGGCGGCATCAGATTTTACAACTCACCCCTGAAAAAAGACCCCTGTGACTTAAACCCCTCCGGCGACTCCTTCCGGTGTTAATAGCCATTCCCCGGGAAAAATGATAATGGACCTTAAAAATGGGAAGTCTTAACGGGATATGGATGAAACTTGGTAGGTATGACCCCTATGAGATTATGAGATTCAAAACCTGAATGTGAAAGATTGACCCCGAGTGACCCCGGGGTGACCTCAAATTGACCCTTTGGCAATTAGGAAAACCTCGGGCGTTTGTATGGAAAACCTCGGGATTAACACGGGAAAGAAGCTTTTTCATTCGACCTCAACCTTTGGGAATGAGAATCGATCACCATACTAATATTTGGGAGGGAACTTACCTGTTGGGGTTATAATTGAGAAGCCGAAGAAGATATAGCTTAGACATTAAATAATTGAATTAGTGGAATCAATTGAAGTGAACTTGGTAAACATCGGGTTCAATCTAGCTTGGCCAATGCGCTATTAATAGAATAGCAATCAGGATAAAAGACAAGTAGTCCCAGAGGGAATTGACAGTAACTGAGGCATAGAATGGGAAGTAGGTCTCCTACAAAACATGATTGAACGTGATATTTACTTAGCTCCCCGGAGGTGCCTTTTTGGCACAATTCGACCCCCAATAAGCGAATTACGTTACCCTGATAGCTAGAAGGTCGGGATTGGAATAGAGTGTAGATCGGAATTTTAGATGCTTAGGATGAGTTAGCGACCCAGGAAAAGGGTCTTCCCCTACACCTGCGAGGTTGGAACGTTAATGGGATAATTAAATAAAAACCTTGGGAAGATTGGTTAATTAAACATAACTCGGTTTGGAGGTGAAATTGGACTTGATATTTGCACAATTTAGTTAGAGATGCCTATAATGAACTTGGAACTTAAGACTAGTGTCGTCAGGGGAAAAATTCAGTTAAGACCTTGTCAAAAGGGTACCAAAATAAATTTCAGGACTTGTAGGGACGGCATAACTCTAACTATAACTAAAACTCAAATAGACAAACATCATAGAGAATAACAAGTAGCCTACCTTTAGGCAGAACAGGGATAATTACTTTTGAGAGTAGTTAGTTCTCGGTTAGCTTAAGACCGATTGAGCAAGTCGAGAAGAGTTGTTGGTCCGTGGAGGACACTATTGCTTGAAGCGAGGCTAGTTGTGTCTCATAGTTAGTTAGTTAATCTGGCTGATTAGGACCCGAGTTTTGGTACCGGGTGGAAGTATTTGTGTGAGTGAGTTGCACTCGAGAGTTGGTTATCGTTGGCGATTCTGGGATTAGGTCATGCGAGGACCGACGAACTAGTTAGCGAAGCGATTGAACGAAACGAGACGCGGGCTTTTTATAGAAGTAGTTAATAGTAGTTAGCTCATTAAGGGCACTGTAAATTACTTTTTGTTTCCTCTCTGATTGAAGAAGAATTTACCTATTGAGCCCAAGATTTGCTGAACTAGCTAGAAGGAAAGAATAAAGCCGTAGAGAGCACTAACAAAAGGGGGTGTTGCGTAAACCATTGATCGGCCCATTTAGTCTGACCATCAACATAACCTTTTCGGGATTGTAGAACACCTAGTATTAGTTGGCGTTAGTGTCCCCCGCTAATACAAAGTGAACAAAAAACTACATAAGGAAATTATTTACATGCAACTGCATTTTGTACTGTTCGAGTGGTTTTTCTAATACCAATTTGGCGCATTCCGAGTTAGTATACCCCACATTTTTTGGTTTTCTGAGTGATGCTAAAGTGTCGCGCAAAGTGGCAATTTAAATGAGAGAAGCTAAATGAAGGAAGCTAAGCAACAATTATTAGTTGATATTGGGATATCAAACTGTAAGAATCATTGAAAATTGCTAGAAAATAGAGGACATTAGGAACCTACAGGGTTTTGCCCTGATGTAATGCGGTCTTTTTTCCATTTCCTTGAAGAAATAATAAAGTTAGTTCGAGTCACCCAAATTTGCAAATTGTTCAAGTATCCAATTTCTTCCAACCATTCAAAAAATGGGGCGGAACTTTGTATTTGGCTGAGTTTTTTATCATTTTAATTTTCCACGCAAAATTAGGTACCACAAATAGTCATTGTAATGGGTCTAGTGATATATCATATTATAGCCCTTTCATTCATAAATCGAACGACCTTGTAAAATTTTCCAAGCAAAACTTTTCTTAGTGATGAGAAAATCCCGTTTGAATTTTTTGAATTTTTCTTTAATTTCCAGCAGGTATAGCGAGCAAATAGGTTTATTTATGTTGAAAATTAGGCGATTAACGACCGTTTAATTGAGCCTAATTTAAGTTTTATATGTGTTAATTATTTTTGGAGTTTTTTTAACGCTAGTTTTTTGGAATCAGAAACTTCAAAGCTTTCAACAGAACTTGGAAAATTTTTTGGATGCTTTTGATTTTTTTCTCTTCTTTTTTCTAAGAAAATCTCGTTCAATTGTTTAATTTACTATCACTGTCGAAACTGCTTGAAAATTAATTTAGTAATTTTTTGTTCAGATCTTTTCCTCACACCACGAAGAAAAAAAACACTCAATTTGAAACAGCACATTTTTTGACACTATGCTCGAACATTCTCTGCTCCTTCCAAAGCAACCGGCTGACCTCGTTTCATTTTTTATATTTTTTTACTTAAAATTAAAATGAACGGTGATTTTCTGTTGCTTTCTTTCATTTAATATATTTTTATTACGCTTTGAAAAATAAAATAAAAACTCCATAACAGTTTTGAATTAGGAAATGTTCCCATTAATTGAGCTCATTTGTGCCGCAACTGCTTATGCGGCCGGCATTTGTCAGAAATTGGCTGAAGCTTTAGATTTGGGTGTTTTACTGTTTTGGGTGTTTTTGTGATTTGGGTGTTTTAATGAATGAGGGATCATATCAAAACCTTCAGATGTTACTTGAGGAAGCTGGAAAATTCCAAAAAAATGGGGTCTGAACGTTTTTTGTGACTAATCCAACTGCTGATTTTTTTATCGGACAAAAATTAAAAATGGTTGTTTTTCTTCGGTTTTTTAGAGCGAAAAAATCTCACAATTAATAGATTAAAATCTCATAGAAACTGAGATTATTTAAGAAACAATTAATCTAAGTTTCTTGCTTTGCAGGCGGTTTCTCTGGTTTTGATTATCTAAAGCTTACTGATTTGAAAGAATACGTTGTTGAATTTTTCAAAATAATCTTACCACTTTTAATTCAAACTTTTATCCGAGCGCTTCTAAATCACTAAAATTAGTCCATGAAAAATTTCTGCGCTCGCAAAGAAAAAACACTCGAAAGGTCTGTTTTTGTTTTATTTTTCATTTTTTGTACACCTCGCCTCTCAACATTGCACAAATTGGCAGACAAACCGCCTTCAAAAAAGTCCCGGTGGAAAAGCCAACAATTAAAATCGTAAAATAACGCCAAATGTAAGAACTCAACCTGTTTTGAAGTGATCGAGTTTCTCGGTCGTCTTTGTTTTAATTTGCCTGAAAATGGATTCCAAGTATCAATTTTTCCCATATCAAATCAAATGCAATAAAAAACTACCTTTTGTCGCATCGATTTATAAAGATTTTCTCGATTATATCAAGAAAAAATCCATGTATACTTTAAACATTAGCACAGATCTGTTTTCAGTTAGAAAAAATGTTTATATTTTGACAATTCCTTCAACCATATTGATGCAAGTTCCTTCCTGAACGTTTGACTATTGTTTTTTCGCAACACATCATTGTAAGAGCTGTGTAATTTCATAGTCGCACCATCAAGCGCAAATGGCAAGCACTTCAAAGCTAAGTCGTCATCTTGTCGCATTTTTTCGAAGTCAAACGTGAAAAGTGTTCGGCTAACTGGATCACTGCTTTGAGAACTTTGGATTCCACAATCATTCGCTAGTTTTTGATTTTCGTCTGCCAGTTCTTCAAGCTCTTGTTCACAGTTGCGAGTTGAACACATTTCACGCTGGATGTGATCAAACGTTTTTTCAAACTTGGCCGCCGCGTAGTCAAAAAACCAACTCTTGTCTTTATGGTAACTTAACAACACTGACATATTTTGTGAAGACATTTGTAAGTTGGATGAAGTGTCTTTCATTTTCAAATAAGCAAAATCAGATAAAGGCAAGCATGTCATTTTGTGGAGAACAACTATTCCCTGGTCGAATCTTTCAACCGGAATAATCAGGTCGAAAAAATTGCGACAAAATTGCGACAACTAGCGAACATCGTCAACTTAAAGTCAAATATTGAAAAGGGAGACTTTTGTTGAAACTTTTGTGTTGAATTATTCGTCAATTTACAGATTCCAGTGGGTTTTATAAAACAGTTTTACGTACAATGCTAAATTTTAAAAGCTATTTTCTGCCAAAAATACCAGCTTTTACACGAAATTGGTTGCGTGATAAACCCTTCAACCTTGAAATGGGCAACTTATTTTTCTTATTCTTACATAACCACCAAGACGACAACCCGAGATGATATATCATAGATAAAGTGTTTCATCAATACATTTGAACAGCCCACCATGCAACCATATACCTCAGAATCCCCCAAATATGCTAATTAATTGTAAAGCATATTCAAAAAAAAAACGCAGAGGATCTATCAGTACCCGCACCCAAATTTAGGCGTAAATAATCGATTATAACTGATTATTATGATGATTTTTTGACAATTATATTCGATTAAATTTACCAAAATTAGGTCTTTAAATGATTTATAATTGATTATATTCGTGAAATTTTCCAAGAGATTATAATCTGTTATAATCGATTATAATTGATTATATTTGATTATAGTTCTTACTAAAAACCCTTAAAATCAATTATAATCGATTATAATCGATTATAATCTCTTATTTTGCCAAAATTTTCTTATATTCGAATATATCTTATGGGTTATTTCAATCAATCATTGGTTTTCCGAATCAATCATGAAACTAAAGTATTTTGCTGATGTTTTGGAGTTTAACAGTCCTGTTGAGGATAGTCCATTTGTAGTATCTCCCCACATTCCAGCCTGAGTTATCTTGTTGAGCCAAGGTTCTTTTTCGATTCAAGGCCGTTTTTTTTGCGTCTAAAACTTTCACGTGGTACCACTTTTGAAGCCGAAATTGGCCAGGCTGTGGTAGACCTGAAGCTAGAGGTCAATTGAGAGCTCGTCCTCTCACACTATCATTGCCATGGCATTGTGTGGAAAACACGATTTAACGATTTCAGATTGAACACTTACCACTATGCTTAGTGCTAATTGCTTGTTTAAGTCATCCAATGGTTGAAAGACTAATCTTAAAAGTTGCATCCTAAAGGTTGAAAGAAGAATCTAGCCGCGTTCAAAATTCCCGCATTCAGTAAAACGAGACAATCATCGATTATATTATAATTATAATCATACTTTTAGCAAAACTAGAAATATTATTTGCGCCAATTTTAGATGTTTAAACGATTTATAATCCATTATAATGATAATATTTTAGTGACATTTTAATAAATTATAATCAATCATAATTGATTATAATTTTTCGAAAATCTCTCACAATCTAATATAATAGATTCTAATCCCTTTTTCTATCAAAATTTTATCTCACAAAAAAAACAATTATAATGGATTATAATTTAACTATTCTGCATGAAAACACAGGAAAAATCAGATATAATGTAACTTAAAGCTATAATCAGGGCCGATCTAGGACTTTCTCGGGGGAGGGGGGGGGGGGCGGATTTTCAAAAAATTTCAAAAGTTTTATCGACCTTTTTTTAGGTTGACGAAAATGATTTTCTGAGCTCTCCTATTCCCTATAAACTATAAAGACCCCATTTTGGAGGTCTTTAGAGTACCACAACTATAAAGACCCCATTTTGATCAAATTTTCTGCGCCGCAGGCAAAATTATGAAAAAACAGGCCGACGAAGGCGTTTTAGACAGTTTTTGGGAAACTTTGATCTAAAAACCGCGTTTTTTGGCGCACTCTCCCACATAAAAATTAGAATATATATTCGCCAAAGGCGCCTTTAAAAATTTCTTGGGCTTCGTCACCAAAAATGAATATCTGAAGATAGTTCAAAAAGAAATACCTCAGCTTAAAACCGACCCTGGCTATGAGTACAAAATTACAGTTTCTTTTAGTTGGTAATCAACTGAAAAGCACACAAAACACAACAAAAATAAAACGAAATGAATCGATGACAATTGTTGATTAATAATGGATTTTAATCAATTATAATGGAATGTAAACCAATAAAATTTGTGAGAATTTTTTTTAAATAATCAATTATACTTGATTATAGACGATTATAATGATTTTTATTGGTTCGAAAAAGAGTAATCTTACAATCCATTTTAATCGATTAGAATCAATTCTTTTTGAGATCTATGGAGACTGACAATAAAAACCCATTATAATCTATTGTTTTTTCTTTTTACTGAGTGCGAGTTGCTTCGTTTTGTTAAAACGATCGATACTGAGCTGTAACGATGATTACAGTACCTCATAAGTTAGTTCATTTAAAATTCATTTAACATCAATAATTTTCTCAATTTTTCATTTAACTTTTTTAGCAAAAAATATAAAAATTTAAGTGACGTGAAATTGATAATTGAATTTCTGAAATTACGCTCTAAACAACAAATTTTTCGACGAAGTAGTCAAAACTTAAAAAAAACTGTGGAATCTGAAATTGACTTTTTCTGGGTTGGCTTTTGCAGCTGATAAATAACCTTCATAAGTCCGATCGAAGTTCTCGGGTATATAATGTGTAATTAAATTTTTGAATTTGATGAGCGAAAAAAGTTGGTCACGTGGATTTCGAACTGAAGATAACCAAATAAATTGATCCTTCGGAAAAATCCTTTTGAATTGATCTACAGAGGTCAAACTATAGTGCTCTGAAAAGTATCCGTGCCTTTTCCTTTCTTCTTTAATTTCATTGGGGCGCACGTACTCGTATTTGTGATAAAGCATCGAAATTTTTGTTATTATAGAATTGATTGTGCTGCCAGCTACTTTCACATTTTTTGAGAACATAATCTTTTGCCGTCCGTCTAAACACTCACATTGATTGTCCATGGGAAGCGCCGAGAAACGCGAAATATGCTCAAAATAGTTCGTCAAGTTCAATAAACTTTGTCTCGTGAACAAAGATAGACAAACTAGAAACACTAAAAACGATATCAGCCACACATATTATTTGAGCTTCATTTTTATTGAGATTGATTATCAAAAAAAAGTTGGAAACTGTCAAATTTGTTACACAGATTTTCGTTCATGCTGTTTTTATCACGACATCAAACATCAGATAGATGGATACGTGTCAATAAAAAACTGTGCAACTCTCCTTGTTGTCGATTTTACAGTAGGTGAAAAACAAAAACAGGAAAGAGATTAGAAAAAAGAATGACTATTAAACACACTCGGGAAGCCGGACTTTTATTCAAGTTTTGGTTGAAACCGCATGGATTTTTTAAGGGATTATTTATTTCATCTGCAACAGACAGAAAAAAACTATTGTAAAAACAAAATTTCATGTAATTTCTTGTAATTTTTTGTAATTTATTAATTTCATATAATATCCACACGAACACAAAATTTTGGCGTTTTTTCATTATCATTCTTGAGAGTTGGATGACTTTTTCTTGAATGAACACTATGAACTTTTTAAAATTTCGCTTCTACTTTTCAATTTGACCAAAAACTGATCAGCAAAGCTTTTCTTATGTGAGAAGAACAACTGGCTAACTGGCAATAATTTGATAAATAGATTGAATTACCCGAGTCGAGATGCTCACTTTTTGTTTCGACAGTCTCGACCGAAAAATGGTATGTTCCGACTAGCTTGACGGAAATTCGGTATGTTTCGACAATGCTCGACCCAAGCCAGATAAGTTTTGATCGTGCTCGACCAACAAAAAATGTGCTCGTCCGTGCTTAACGGACTTTGGGAAATTTTTGACTTCTCAACATCATGGATATCCAAAATTAAAATTGATAATTTTCGCTTTTTGTGTAACATCTTATGTTGTTTTTTCATCAGATAGAATTTATAAGGAGTATTTTTCATTTGAATGTATCGTTAAACTATTTATGAGCTAATTTTTCCATCTTTTGGATTACTGGCTTGCAATTTGAATCGAAAAGTTCGTTGATACTGAAAGAACATTTCTTTTGACTTTGAATTACCGCGGAACAATCAGTACTTTTTGAAAGTGCTGGAAGTTTGTTTCGACCGTATTCGAAGTATGTTTCTCTCCTGCTCAAGATACGTTTCGAACTTGCTCGAAGTATGCTTCGACTATGCTCGAGGAATGTTTCGACCGTGCTCGAGGTATGTTTTGACCGTGCTCGAGGTATGTTTTGACCGTGCTCGAGGTATGTTTCGAGATCGTGCTCGACCCGAAACCCTGTCTCGACCATTTTTTTGGGTCGAGCACTGACATGTGCTTGAATTTGAAATTCGAAAAACAAAGTGAGCACATCGACCGGGGTAAGAGAATTGCATCTAAGCTAATATCCTTCATATCAACCATAATTCAAACTGAATTCCGAACTAAATCTAAAAAATTTTAATAAAAGTAGACAAATTTCTATTTTTTAACTAGCCATTTTGACGGATTTAATTTAAATCTTCAAAATTTATCGTTCTTTTGATCTTAACTTTGAGCTAAGTTATTTTTGAGCTAAGTTATTTTACCTGTGATATTTGTCGTGCAGTTAAGGGGGTTTAAAGGTTGCCATTTTGGCAAATTTGTGACAACTAACGCGCGACATATTTTGCGCTATTAACACGTAAGCGGAGCCTTATTCCGTCTTCGATTTCAAAAAAAATCTGATATTAAAAAAAGGTTTTTGTTGGCTCCTCTCCTTCCTCCTCGGTCCACCTGCACTTTTTTATGACTAAATTTTCTGCTCCAATCATTACAAAAATTGCATGCGGGGTAGTTTGGCCAAAACAAGCATCTTTGGTCTGTATTCATAATTAGACTTGTAAAACCACTCATTACACCATAAAAATGATGGTTTTGTGAGGTTTTGATGGTTTTGTGAGATGGTTTTGTGAGCCACTATTTTTTAAATCATTTTCCCCTACAGCTAGTAAGCTGCTTCGTTTATCTTTATTTATTCAACCAAAAATCATTGTTGCTTTGTTGGTTTGCATTCTCATTTTTAAATCTTTTTTTGATTCAAAATAAATTGGCCAAGTTTATCCGGTGGCTCGCCATTCAATTTGAAAGCCTATAAACATGACAAGCTTTGTCATCATATTACCTAGTACATTTTTATTCTTGGCCATTGGATTTCGCAAAATTTTCATTTTGGCCGGACATTTTTTGCTGCTCGACAAGTTTGAATTGTCTTAAGTGCAGAAAAAATCGGGACAAAATAATAAGACTCGTATCAATTTCTTTTTTATTTCCGTCTTAACTGAGTTGGATTTCATGAAATTATTTGCTTCAATTTCTGTTATAATTGTCTTCATTATTTGTTAAAAAAAGTGTCGAATTGTCGATATTTTTTCCATGTTACCTTGCAAAATTGTTTTAATTAAGAAAATGGATCCGATATTTCCAAACAGAAAAAACTGATTGCGCACTCCAGGCGCGGGTCTAGGAATTTCTCGAGGGTGGGGGGCGGATTTTTAAAAAAATTTTGAAAATTTTGTCGGCCCCTTTTTTTTAGGTCGACCAAATTAATTTTTTGAAGTCTCCGAAACCACTATAAAGACCCTAATTTAACCAAATGTTTGCGCCGTAGACACATTTTTGGAAAAAGGTCAAGAACAGGCGTTTTTATGCACTTTTTGGAAAATTTCGACCAAAAACTCGCGTTTTTTCGCCGCGCGCTCCCCCCTCAAAATTATTATAGATTGGCGCCAAAGGCGCCTTTAGAAAAATTTTAAGGTCCATCAGCTAAAAATGGATATCTCAATATAGTACAAAAGGGGGGATCTTTGGGTCGGCAGGGGGTCGAAACCCTGAGGGGGGAGGAGCATCCGCCATCCCCGCCCCCTCCTAAATCCGGTAGTGGCGCACTCCGCTGTAAAAACGTGGATGTTAGCGACAAACATATCGTTTAAGAAATCGAAAAACACACAGTGGAAATGCGAGATCTCTTGCTCCAACTGTCAAAAAGCAATTGTCTGCAAAATCCAAAATTGGTATGCCTTTAGCATTTGTCTAGGGATTCAAAACTTAGCTCTCTTTTCAAATTACAGCAGGAAAATTTCTTCAATTTTTTCGGCAAGCTCGTTAAACTTTATTTGGAACAAAACCTGGATCTCACTGATTTTCTCTGTAAAACTAAGTCAATTATTTTGCCATTACGAGGCCGTATTGTTCATTTCGTGAATTCTTTAGCGGACTCCGCACTACGGACACTCCCTTTGATCTTCTTTTATTCTCTCATTTCGTTTGATCGTTCCGACAGAATTTTAACATGTTTACAGACTTTTATCTGGAATCCAGGATTATACAAACACAAAATTTCGCGCCTATCTAGTGCACAGTTGACCTCGTAATGGCTAATATTACAAATTAATGCTAATTATTTGCAAAAAAAATTGCGGCAAAACATGATGAAGTTAACTACTACTTTTAATACACACTAGCTGGTTCAATTGAATTAAATCTAATTACCCGGGTTGACGTCCATAGAAGAAAACTGCTTATCATACACTTTCATTATTGAAATCTATGGAAAAAGTGCTTATCATACAATTTTTATGTATGAAAATTATAAAGTAGTCATTTTGTCGTATGTGAAAACTGTATGATATGCATTTTTTCTGATAAACAAAAATAAAATTTGAGGTATAAATTTTTTATCCTTTTTTGGCTGTATACTTGCTGTTGTGTTGAAATATAAATTTTATGAAAAAAATTTGTATGCAAAATTTGACTTTTTTGTGTTTATAAGTAGTCCAGGATGACTTTCTCTCCCAAAAAATCCCAAAATCACAAGAAAATGTTTTTTTTTGTAAACACGATTATTATCTTTTGTTTCATTTGTTTAAATAAAAATAAATTTGTAAAGAAAACAGCAGTTTTTTTCTCAACCATCATAATTTCAAACTAAAAATTATCTAGCCAAATTGAAAAAGTTACTTTTTGGGTATATATTTCCATGTGAAAATATACAAGTTAACTTTTTTTGGCTAAAACCACCAAATGCAGTTTATCTGCGTAGTAACTGCCAGTCACACTCTGGGTTTTCTCAAGTCAAAAAATCCTTGGCTAGTGTTTCGGTTGAAACTCGAAATTTCGAAACTAAATTTTTTTTGTATTTTCGTGTATGAAAAAAAATGCTTGTCATACAATTTGATATTAAGGAAAAAATGCTTATTTTGCTGTTTTCATACATACACTTTTACTCTATGAAATTGTATGAAAAAGTATGATAAGCATTTTTTTCATATATGAAAAATGTATGATAACCATTTTTTGTCAACCCGAGTAAGCACAAGAAGAGAAAATTTTGTTCAAGAAGATACGTTTAACTTTTTATACTTTCACGAAAAAGGAATGCTAATGGAAGTTAGTAAGTCTGAGATTGTATTTATAAAGTTTGTTGCCAAATAGTTCGGATCTCTTTAATTTTCCCTCCAATTGCAAAATTAACATATAGTTACCGACCGTTAAATTGGTTCTTTATAGGGGTGGCATTTCGTTACCAAGGGACCAAGGAGGGGTTGTTAAAGAGATCCAAAAGTTCAACTAGTCTTCGTCTAACGACACACTGCGATGCAAATTTGGGTCCTTCTCAACATTCTCCTCAAATCCCCCATACACATTGCCTTTTGGGTAGAAGTTTGCTACGAGACATGTGACGTCATCGTCCATCGCCACTCCTGTTTTTTTTTCGTAAATTCAACATTAAAATTGTTTGGTTTTACAACTAGGCTTCAGCAATATTTCAATTGAATCATTTCCTCATTGGAGATATATCTCAAAAGAAATATTGATTCAAATGAAATTTTGCTGCAATTATCAAATCAAAGATTATTTTAATTATCAAATGAACGGGGTTAATTGTTTTTCTTGCTCCCGTTATAGACCACAACCTACACTTATAGACTATATGAAATACAAACGTATTCCTTTTTGTAGGGCTCGGCATTTCGTGGGCAAAATCATTTTGTTATAACTAGGGATTCTGATGGAAAAGAGCCAATAGTTCACTGTATCATTTTAGCACAAGTTATGCAAATTTAAAAAACGTACCCACGATACCAGTTGTGCTTAATTCTACATAACTTTTGATTCATTTGGGTGTAGAAGTTTTTGCGCTAAAAACCGATAACGGAGAATTTATCAGTCATCTTTGAAATTATTACGTCACTGACCAATTCCAACTTCTTGTGATGATTTCCACACTAGTTGAGTGAAGTGGCCACACCCCTCCTGCCATCCGGGAGAGTGGGGGTCATAGTTGTCCACTTCATTGTACCAGAAGGTCACGCCATGACTGGCTAAAACAAAATTCCGATCTTGTTAACTATTCCCCATCCCCCTATAATCACGAATCCACCCTATTCATGGGCAAATTAAGAGAGACCGGGGGTTCGAACCCCCCCAGGGATTCGACATCCTGCCGACACAAAGGGTTCCCTTTGTACTATTTTTTGAAAGATCCATTTTCGGTGACGGACCCTAAAAATTTTCTGAAGGCGCCTTGAGTGCCTATATATACTAATTTTGAGGAGGAGCGCGCGCCGAAAAAACGCTATTTTTTTAAATTTTAAAGTGATTTGGGTCCTTGTTTTGCTTTGGGATTTCCTTTAAAGCTCGGAAAATCAATTTAGTCGACCTAAGAAAAAAAGACCGACAAATTTTTCGAATTTTTTTTGAAAATCCGCCAGCCTCCCCCCTCCAGAAAGTCCTAGATCCGCGCCTGCCCCTAAAATCAAACAATTGAACAGATAAGCATTCACGAAGCGAGTACCATGCAACGAATCGAACCCACTCCCTTTTGCCAAAAGGGGGGTTAACAACTTCCAAAATTGAATCAAAATTATTACTAAAATATTCCCCTCTTCCAGCACAACCACATCTCTAAATTACAAACCCGAAAATCAACTATTTCAGTTATTAGACGACTAACCGTCGAAGTTAAATCTGCGTGACATGGCAAATATGTTTTGGCCGAAGTCCCGAACAGCATAATGTTTCAGACAATTGCTCTCTACAGTCTTTTCAGCACACTCTTGGGCCAATTTGGTCAGCTTGGCTGAAACAGTTTCGATACACTTACACAAAAAGCAAACGCGTGTCTAAATTGCTTGAATTATCTCAAAGTATGATTTTAACGCAAGTTACTTGATATTAAAAAGCGTGTTCAAAGTATGATTTTAACGCTTGATTTTAAGTTACTTGATATTAAAAAACGTACCAAAAATTATGTTTTTGAGAAAAAACAACATGAACTTAATAGAGTTTTAGTTTGTTTTAAATTCTTATGAAAACAGTTTAACCTTCCTCGCCTAAATGGCGAAAATTGATTGAAAAAATGAAAGTCGTTTCCAAGCGTAAAAATGAAAGCAGTATCCTTCAAATTTGGCGGTCATATACTCACAGTCGGTGTCAAAGGTCAACTCTACTGCATTGTGAAGACGCCTGAAATGGTTGATTTTGTCTGCTGCCTTCAATTTCAAACTGAGATGTGATTTACTGCCGCTGTCCTTAAGTGATGACATTTGAGTGATTTTACTTAAAAAACTACTGAATGTATAACAATTGCATATAATTAGAAATTTGTCTCCCGAAATTGTTCATCAAAGATTTTAACTAATTATAACTCTTTTTGAAATGAAAATTGTTTAATGTTCGAACATAATCGTTTAAGAATGTGAAAACAAGTACAGATTCAAAGTTAAATGAAGTCGAATTTACGCTGAGTTTTGTAATGCTTTAAAAATAAAACAAACGCTGCTCTCTTATTTTGAGTTGAAAGTAAATATTAAGACAAACAAAAACCATACAACAATCAAAAAGCGTGTGTAAAGTAGCTGTGAAACGTACAAACACATGATACGTGAACTTTATGGATGATATTACGGTTAGAAACTTTTCGATCGCTTCATCAAAGCTTCCCTAGAACACCTAGAAATTAATATGGACCATGATAGATGAAATCAACGGTGATGATCTTTTATACTTTTCAATTTCATTGTATCGAGTTTTGGCTAAAGTGACGGAAAGCATGTGCTCGGTGTTTTTTTTCCTTCAGAAAAATTTTAATTTTTTTATTAGCGACTTTTGGTTGAATTTTTTAAATCGGCCAAAAAACTATTGTTGTCTTGAGCTCAAAAATGGAATAGATTTTTAAACGTTTATTCATTGTGTGTAGAGTTATGGGGCTTAAGGTTGCCAAATTAGGCTATTGGCATAACTAATCGTCGTTATATTTCGTGCTATTAACGCGGGAGCGGAGTTTTATCCCATCCTAGAAATCTTTAGACTTCTAAACTTTGGGTCATCTTACTATAGTAAATTTCTTTGCGCAAATTACATTTCTTTGTATTCTACATAGCGTGTGGGCGATTTTTTTTCAAAAAAGTTTTTATAACAATTTAATCATTTTTTTTAAAAAGCAAACCCTACTCCATCAACCCTAAAATCGTCTCTTTTTTAAAGTTTCGAATCACGACTCAACTAATACTAAAATTCTGCTCAACTTAGCAATTGTTAATGGCCTAAATTGAACAAAAAGAAGCCTGTTCGCTCCCTTTGTTTGCCGGAAATTTTACCGAAATTCAAAAACTTCAAACGGGTTTTTCTTGCCACAATAAGATTTTTTCAAAACTTTTAGAGGGTCGTTCTGAAAACTCTGGGTCGTTCTCCAGCTGACACATTACAATCCCCAATCCCAAAAAATAATAAAAAGCAAGTGTTTTATTGAGTTACTTTTGATATAGTTTTTGCCCGAAAAATTGGTTGCAGTGGGGGGGGGGGGGGGGGGGGTTAAATGGGAAATGGAGGAGGGAAAGGCAATTGTTGGTGGAGTCAATGAGTTAGTTGGTTGTTTAGCTTTTTATTGATATAAAAAAGATTATGATCGTTTACCTAATCGTTTCTTCGTCAAAACAGAACTAGAATTGTTTATTGTGAAATTTGAAAAACAAATTTTTGAGTATGAGTTTTAATTAAGACATTTTGCAATTGTAAAAAAAAGCAAAAACGAGTTAATACTTATATGGATTTTTTTGTGCTTTTCAACTCTTTTTATCAAATCATTGAAAAAGAATGGATACAAAAACTGAAAATGGTTTCTAAATATTTAAACTAAGTTTTGCAAAGTCGTCCAAATTTGAAACTTGATTGTATAAAATTTGAAACCAAAAGAAACAAAACTCTAAAAACCCAAACTAGTAATATAACTTAGATAACGAAGAAAACATTTTAAATTTTGAGCGCGAAATTTTTGAAGTCGACTTATCAGCAAATAAGCCGAAGCTAATATTCAAAAAATGGGTTTTCACCAACACGTGTTAGTCTGCTTTAAAAATCTTCAGAAGCCCTTTCTAAAAGCACAGTTTTGATAAAATGCACAGGTGGTTGTTCATGAAGTAATTTGTCGCCTTTGTATTCGAAAGATTGAAATTTCTAATAACAGAACTTTTTTCTGCGAAAAAAACATCACAGAAAAAAAGACTTCTGGTGTAGTTGGGACAAATATCCCAACCATCGAAACAATCACATACATTTGAACATTGTTATTTAAGATTATAATTATAGTTTTTGTTTAAAAAAATCAACCAATTTCGGTTGTTTATTTTTGAGTTTTAGTTTCTTGAACGTACAAAAGTGATATTTTATCTTGAAGTTCAATTTATATTTCAATATATTACTTTTTCCGAATGTTTTTATAATCCGAAAAAGTCTCACCCCAAACTGCGAAGTTTTAAAATTATTGTTCGTTTACATTCACCAATTGTTTAGTAAAAATTATTTAAGGATTGATCAATCCATGATAAACACCTTTGGTCTTCTATGGAGGTAGTACATAAATCAAGAAAAAAGGAAGCTTTTAAAAACAAAAAAGCGTTAGAATCAAGTTTGCGTGCATCATCAAAGTTTTTTCCAACCAATCTCAATTGCTGATTTCAGCCAGTCTCAATTTTCAACCAGTCTTCAATATGATTTATTCCTCAGTTTCTTTCAAAATTTGGAAAATTCGGTCTAATTGATTCTGCGTGTTAAGACACATTGAATTTTAAACTCATTGTAACTGTACTTTTGGTCGTTTTTAGGTCTACATCAAGAAAAAATTCTCTCTTTCTTATTTTGAAAAAAAGTTTACAAGATCCGACATCTTAATTTGACACTAGTGTCTTGGTCAAAACATGAAATTTTTGATTAATAAAAAATGGGTCTGTTGTGTTCGTTTTTTAAACCTCGAAATAGATTTGATCGAACGAAATTTGAAACTGTTTCCGATGTTCCTCAATCGAAGCATCTGACCAGTTGCTTCGCCTTGTTATTATAATTTTATTGAGAAATTTTAATATTTTCAGTGGACTCGATCTTTTTTTGTTCATCAGTAAGAGTACGAGCTAAAATTTGTCTGCTATTAAATCAAAACTAGACAACTGTACCGATCATTGGCAATACGGAGAGACTATTGTATTTTCAGGTGTTTTTTCCCACACTAAACCAGCTACAGCCACAGGACATAGAAATTGTAAACTTTTGATTTCGAAAAGCGGATTAACAAATTTTACCTTTTTCTCTACAAATATGAGATATCCATTTTGGCTGACTGATTTTCGGCGCCAAAAAATATTTTTTAAGGGGGGGGGGGACGCGAGACGAGAAACGCAGTGTTTTATTGTCAAAATTTTTCAGAAAATCCCAAAAAACGCAGTTTTTTGAATTGCGATCAATATAGATTTTATATAATAATTTGGGAGAGCTCAGAAAATCAATTTGGACGACTCAAAAAAAGTCGACAAGTTTTTTTTCAAAGAAAAGCAAAAAATAATCCGCGCCTAATTTTCTGCTCTTAAATAGAAATTAAGAAATAACTGATTTCGTTAATAAAATATATGCATGATAACTGTAAAATTGCAATTTTTTTTCTTATGTGTCATTGTATATTATTTTCATTTGAGCAAATAGTATAAAGTTTATAAAACAATGAATCTTACAGTGATCACATGCTGATGGATATTGCATGAAATTTCAGTTACAAAAGTACATTGCAGCAAGCTGGCGATGGAAATTTATATTTACATCTAAGTTCTTCTGGAGCAATACTATATACATATGGAAAATTTTTGGCTATGTTTGCCAATTTAACCATCCATGCACCGCTCTCTGTGATGCGAATCACCTATTTTGTTTTTTAATAGTTTTCCACATATATCGCACTCGCATGGGTTTTTTACAGTAGCAACTTTGGGCTGCTCTTCTTTTCTTTCCTTCCAAATCGCAAACAAATGGTCTTCCAATAGATCGCTATCTCTTTCTACTCTTGGAATCATTGTTTATGAATGCAAATCATTTCCAGCCGAGATAAAATATTGCTGATTGTCCCATGAAAAACTCCGATACAGAGAAAATGTGCGTAGCCATGGAAATTTTTTCGAAGAAGCAGTAGTTTCTTTGAAATAATTGACCATACGCAGATTTCGTCTGGTGCAATTACTAAAACGCAATCAACTGATTCCAGTTTTAACTGCTCCAACTCTATTTTGATCAGAGTACCATAGTCGGTAGCAAAAAGAACTAGTCGGTTGTCACTTTCATCAATGAAGCATAAATAGCCATGTTTATTTTGGGCATTTGTGGGAAATGATAAAGAAACGGTTATTGTGTGTGAATTTAACCATAGAACTCTCAGAATCCCAGTATGACCACTCTACTAGAACGTGCCATACGAAAAGCCAGAGAAAACTTTCGTTTTTCGGGTAACTGCAAGGATAATCAGAAAAACTATCTCGAAACTTTCTAGCGCTCCTGTCGCTTAATAAAACCATGAAGCTGACAGAAAAATCAAGAAACAAGGGGAATGCGTGAGTAATGAATGAGGACCTAATGAAAAGTTTCCAAGGTTTGAATTCAAAGTCGTTTTTTTTTCTGCTTAGCTATTGTAATCTTCCTCAACTAAGTGGCGAAAATTGAACGAAAAAATGAAAGTTTTTTCCAGGCGTAAAAATGAAAGCAATATCCTTCAATTTTGGCCGCCATACACCCACAGTCAGGTTCAAAGGTCAACTCTACTGCATTGTGAAGACGTCTGAATTGGTTGATTTTGTCTGCTGCCTTCAGTTTCAAACTGAGATGTGATTTACTGCTGATGTCATTAAGTGATGACATTTGAGTCAGTTTACTTCAAAAACTACTGAATGTATAACAATTGCAATTAATTAGAAGAAAACTGCTATTTTTGTCTCCCGAAATTGTTTATCAAAGATTTCAAACAATTATAACTCCATTGCAACGAAAATTGTTTGATGTTTGAATATAATCGATTAGTACAAGTACTGATTCAAAGTTAAATGAAGTCGAATTTACGCTGTTTTGTTGTGTTTTAAAAATAAAACAAACGCTGCTCTCTTATTTTGAGGTGAAAGTAAATATTAGGACCAACAAAAACCATACAACAACCAAAAGCGTGTGTAAAGTAGCTACAAACACATGATATGTGTACTTTATGGATGATATTACAGTTAGAAACTTTTCGATCGCTTCATCAAAGCTTCCCTAGAGCACCTAGAAATTAATATGGACCATGATAGATGAAATCAACGGTGGTAATCTTTTATACGTTTTATTTTCATTGTATCGAGTTTTGGCTTAAGTGACGGAAAGCATGTGGTCGGTGTTTTTTTCAGGAAAAATTTGAATTTTTTTATTAGCGACTTTTGGTTGAATTTTTCAAATCGGCCAAAAAACTATTGTTGTCTTGAGCTCAAAAATGGAATAGACTTTTAAACGTTTATTCATTGTGTGTAGAGTTATGGGGGTTTAAGGTTGCCAAATTAGGCTACTTGGCATAACTAATCATCGTTATATTTCGTGCTATTAACGCGGGAGCGGAGTTTTATCCCATCCTAGAATTCTTTAGACTTCTAAACTTTGGGTCATCTTACTATAGATACTTTATTTGCACAAATTAAATTTCTTTGTACTCTACATAGCGTGTGGGCGATTTTTTTTCAAAAAAGTTATTTCAACATTTTAATCATTTTTTTTTTGAAAAGCAAACCCTACTCCATCAACCCTAAAATCGTCCCTTTTTAAAAAAAAATTTAGAATCACGATTCAACTAAAACTAAAATTCGACTCAACTTAGCAATTGTTAATGGCCTGAATTGAGCATAAAGAAGCCTGTTTGCTCCCTTTGTTTGCCGGAAATTTTACCGAAATTCAAAAACTACAAACGGGTTTTTCTTGCCACAATAAGATTGTTTTCAAATTTTTTACAGGGTCGTTCTGAAAACTCTGGGTCGTTCTCCAGCTGACACATTACAATCCCCAATCCCAAAAAGTAATAAAAAGCAAGTGTTTATTGATTTACTTTTGATATAGTTTTTGCCCGAGAAAGTTGGTTGCAGTGGGTGGGGGGGGGGGGGGGGGGGGGTTAAATTGGGAAATTGAGGAGGGAAAGGCAATTGTTGGTGGAGTCAATGAGTTAGTTGGTTGTTTAGCTTTTTATTGATGGAAAAAAGATCATGATTGTTTATTTATTCGTTTCTTCGTCAAAACAGAACTAAAATTGTTTATTGTGGAATTTGAAAAACAAATTTTTGAGTATGGGTTTTAATTAAGACATTTTGCAATTGTAAAAAAAAGCAAAAACGAGATAATACTTATATGGATTTTTTTGTGCTTTTCAACTCTTTTTGTCAAATCATTGAAAAAGAATGGATACAAAAACTGAAAATGGTTTCTAAGTATTTAAACTAAGTTTTGCAAAGTCGTCCAAATTTGAAACTTGATTGTATAAAATTTGAAACCAAAAGAAACAAAACTCTAAAAACCCAAACAAGTAATATAACTTAGATAAAAAAGAAAACATTTTAAATTTTGAGCACAAAATTTTTGAAGTCGACTTATCAGCAAAAAAGCCGAAGCTAATATTCAAAAAATGGATTTTCACCAACACGTGTTAGTCTGCTTTAAAAATCCTCAGAAGCACTTTCTAAAAGCATTGTTTTGATAAAATGCACAGGTGGTTGTTCATGAAGTAATTAGTCGCCTTTGTTTTCGAAAGTTTGAAATTTCTAATAACAGAAATTTTTTCTGCGAAAAAAACATCACAGAAAAAAAACACTTCTGGTTTAGTTAGGACAAATATCCTACCCATCGAAACAATCACATACATTTGAACATTGTTATTTAAGATCATAATTATAGTTTTTGTTTAAAAAAATCAACCAATTTTGGTTGTTTATATTTGAAATTTAGTTTCTTGAACGTACAAAAGGGATATTTTATCTTGAAGTTCAATTTATATTTCAATATATTACTTTTTCCGAATGTTTTTATAATCCGAAAAAGTCTCACCCCAAACTGCGAAGTTTTAAAATTATTGTTCGTTTACATTCACCAATTGTTTAGTAAAAACTATTTAAGGATTGATCAAGCCATGATAAACACCTTTGGTTTTATATGGAGGTAGTACAAAAATCAAGAAAAAAAGGGAGCTTTTAAAACCAAAAAAGAGTTAAAATCAAGTTTTCGTGCATCGTCAAATTTTTTTTCAACCAGTCTCAATTGCTGATTTTAGCCAGTCTCAATTTTCAACCAGTCTTCAATATGATTTATTGCTCAATTTCTTCCAAAATTTGGAAATTTCGGTGTAATTGATTCTGCGTATTAGAACACAATAAATTTTAAACTCATTGTAATTGTACTTTCGGTCTTTGATAAGTCTACATCAAAAAAAATCTCTTTTTTATTTTGAAAAAAAGTTTACAAGATCCGACATCTTAATTTGACACTAGTGTCTTGATCAAAACATGAAATTTTTAATTAATAAAAAATGGGTCTGTTGTGTTCGTTTTTTAAACCTCGAAATAGATTTGATCGAACGAAATTTGAAACTGTTTCCAATGTTCCTCAATCGAAGCATCTGACCACTTGCTTCGCCTTGCTATTACAATTTTATAGAGAAAATTTAATAGTTTCAGTGGATTCGATCTTTTTTTGTTCATCAAAAAAAGTACGAGCTAAAATTTTTCTGTTGTTAAATCAAAACTAGACAACTGTACCGATCATTGGCAATACGGAGAGACTTTCGTATTTTGAGGTGTTTTTTTCCCACACTAAACCAGCTACAGCCAAAGGACATAGAAATTGCAAACTTTTGATTTCAAAAAGCGGATTAACGAACTTTACCTTTTTCTCTACAAATATGAGATAAATACAAAATATCCATTTTTGGCTGACTGATTTTCGGCGCCAATAAATATTTTTTAAGGGGGGGGGGGGGGGGACGCGAGACGAGAAACGCAGTGTTTTATTGACAAAATTTTCCAAAAAGTCCCTAGAAACGCTTTTTTTTGAATTGCGATCAATATAGATTTTATATAGTAATTTGGGGGAGCTCAGAAAAACAATTTGGCTGACCTAAAAAAAGTTCGACAAGTTTTTTTTCAAAGAAAAGCAAAACAATAATCTGCGCCTAAATTTCTGCTCTTAAATAGAAATTAAGAAATAACTGATTTCATTAATAAAATATATGCATCATAACTGTAAAATTGCAATTTTTTTTTCTTATGTGTCATTGTATATTATTTTCATTTCGGCAAATAGTAAAAAGTTTATAAAACAATGAACCTGATGGAACAATGCTGATGGAAACTGCATGAAATTTAGGTTACAAATGTACATTGCAGCAAGCTGGCGATGGAAATTTATTTTTACATCTAATTTTTTCTGGAACAATACTATATACATATAGAAAATTTTTGGCTCTGTTTGTCAATTTAACCATCTATGCACCGCCCTCTTGTGATGCGCAACACCTTTTTCATTTTTTAATTGTTTTCCACATATATCGCACTCGAATGGCTTTTTTACAATTGTATCTTTGGGCTGTTTCTTTTTTTTTCGTGAAAACTGCGAATAAATGGTTTTCTATTAGATAGCTATCTTTTTTTATTCTTGCAATCAGTGCGTAAAGACACGAATCACTTTCAGCCGACATAAATAATCTCTGATTGTTCCAAGAAACGCTACTCCCATACAGAGAAAATGTGGGTAGCTTCGGATCTCTTTTTCGAAGAAGCTGTAGTTTCTGTGAAGCAATTGACCATACGCAGATTTCGTCTTCTTTAATTACTGAAACACAATCAACTGAATCCATTTTTAACTGCTCTAACTCTATTTCGACCAGAGAACCAGAGTTGATAGCAAAAAGAAGTAATCGTTTGTCGTTTTCATCAATGAAAGAAAATTGCCTAGAATGGAAGACGTCATGTTTATCTTTGGGCATTTCTTGCAACTGATAAAGAAATCCTTATTGTGTCTGAACCATCGATTTCTCAGAGTCCCAGTATGACCACTCCACTTCTAAAGCCCATTCGAAAGGCCAGAGAAAGTTTTCGTTTTTCGAGTAACTGCAAGGAGACTCAAAATAATTAAATCGATGCTCTCTAGTGCTCTTGTCGCTAAATAAAACCTTGAAGCTGGTGGACAAGTTATCAAAAATGGGGAATGCGTGTGTTATGAATGATGAGGTTTTTTCAAAAAATTTCCCTGGTTTGAATACAAAGTCGTCTTTCTCCTGATTGCCTGTAACAAACATGACTTTAAATTGATTAAAACCATTGTCAAGAAGTCTGAAAATCAATTGTTTGGTAACTATATTAAAGCAAAAGCCACTGCGCAAAAATATTGAGGCTAAGTTCATTCCTTTTCCAAACGTTTCAAACTCTTTTTTCACCACTTCCTTCGATTTAAACGAAACTTTCAGTTCTTTTTGTTGCAATGATTGATCACATAGCTTGATGATTTCATCTGCTTTACTCAAATCGGTTGCACAAGTCTGAATTAGTTTCGAGCTCGAATCACTCAGTAACTTTCGGAGGCATCGTTGAGTTTTAACTAGCTCAAGACAAATCTTACTCAAGATTTGGCTTTGTAACTCAATTGATTTCAATTTTTCTTCATTGTCCTGCAGTATCGATTTTTCTAAATTTTTACATTGCTCTCGGACAAAAGCCGAAAACTTTTTGGCATCTTCTTTATTCTTTTCAACGAAGCTTGATGCAGACTCGTTTTTTAATCGAGCTGGTTTTTCTCTGTTTTCCAACTCTGTTAATTGTTAATAAATTCAAAACTTGCGTCCTAATTTCCGTAGCTTTTTTGTCAATCGTTTGATAATCGTGCTGTTTGTGCATGGCACTACATTTGCTACAGAAGAGAACGTCGCAAGTCTTACAAATATTTGAAAAAAGAAATTTGTGTGTCGTACATGCAAGTGGCTTGTTGCCTTTTGAGTCCACAATTGAATGTTCTTTTCGTAAATGAGGAACAAGACAATCTTCGCATAAGGTCTCCGCACTTGATGCTTCTTTTTGTTCAATTGAGCATGTTTGACATTGGTATAAAGCTAAAATTGGTAAAATTGTCGAACAAGAGACGCAATTTGCGGACGACATACTGAAAACGTTCTGAGTCTGATGAATATTTTTACTGAAGACATGATGACAGAAATTTACCCGTTTTATAAAACATAAATGATTGTGAGTTTTCATTAACAATTAAGACAGAAAAAAATTATAAAACAAACCTGCACTATCGGACAAAAAAAACAATTTGAATAGACTTATTTTAGGAACCATTTTTGATCATTTTGATCACAAGCTGCTTCTCTAAATTTTTTGGTCCACAAGTGATCTGGACCAAAAAGTGAATTGCTTCCCATACTGTTTGAAAAAGATTAAGCTTTCAAAAGATCAGTTCTGGTGATTGAGATGGAAGAAAAAATCAATGGTAAGTCAAATTTTGCAAGGAACACTCCACTTGCTACTTTTCAGAATAAAAAACTGAGTACCAAAAAACAAAAAGTTATCAAAAAAATAAGAAAGCTTGCTCAAAATTTAAAAAAATGGGAAGAAGAGATTAATCACAAACCTTTCACCCTTATATCACAATTTCTTCACAAAATTATATCACAACATGCAACCTTCATAATAAAAAGCAGTGTCTTGAAAATACCGAAGAGCTAATTTTCCTTCCAAGGAATTTCAAATGTAAATTTTTTGAATGAGGAACAGTTTAAGGCTAGTGGGGCTCAACAATCTAGTATCAGTTTCGTCATTTGTGCGAGTCGTAGCCCATAATAAAACTCAATTGCACCAAAAAACAGTTCTGAAATTAAAATATTTTAAGCTACTGAAAAGATCTAAGCATTAACCACTAAATGAAAAGATTTGTACTAGAACTCTGCATTTTGATAAATTTGTTTTTAAGTTTGGTTCTGACTTTTTCACTTTTAACACAACCAATAATTTCAGTTGCAATCTTCTTGATCAGTTTTCAATCAGCTGCAGTCAGCAGGCGTGAATACACCTTGGGGCAGGCACCTATAAAAGGTTGAGAGAAAAACGTTGCAATTGTTGGCTTGTTTCAGATATTCTTAAGTTAAAGTATAATTACGAATTTAGAAACTGTCAAAGTTCAGTTGATAAATTCTACTTATGAGTTTCAATAAATCTGTGCCCTAATAAATAACAAAGATAAATA